>NC_059392.1:4050000-4350000 GCF_019703515.2 Myxocyprinus asiaticus | reverse complement strand
TGAGGCTCCGTTTTGCGCAGTTATGCACATGCCAATTTTTTTAACTTTTCGTACAGTGGGTGCTTTGGTCCCTTTGGACAAAATCAAGGAAAGTGGCAGGGCAGATGTGCCTGTAATTTTGAGCCAGAGAAAAACTATTACTAATAGTATTAAAAGGACAATGTTTTCAGTGTGAAATTACCTGTTGCAGCTCCTCAGTTTTTCTTGTTTAGAAAGACAAGTAAGCCTTTTTTTTCCACTACTTTTGCACACTGAATAAAAAGGTCTAAAATAACCAGTTTGGTTTCAGTAATATATTATTGAGCACCTCTTTATACTGTGTAAAATAAAAGCATTTTTATTAATGTGTTTAACCCTTAAAGCTCGGATGGGCCTGCCAGCGGGCCTGCAAGATTATTTTTTTTTAATCAAAATATGAATAACTACAGTCTTGACCAACACAAAATAGGTATCGTTTTAAAGCTTATAAGCTCTACTTTTCAATGCATGTAGGCATTATGACCAAAACTGAACAAGTGCTTTGAAATTTGCAGACAAATCAGAAGTTTCTGTTTTGATGATTTATAAAAAAATAAAAAAAAGTGCACTGTACGTATTATTGTAATTGGTAAAAACATCAAACTGATCAATTGTCATGTGTCAAATGTCATTGGAAAGCTCTCAAAGAGTAGAATACAACCAGCTTATTTGTTTTACTAAAGGACAAAAATATAGCGAGTAATAGTTAAGTATATGTCTTTGACATACATGTTACATGTAAACAGTTGTTGCTAATAAGCAGCGTTTTCGCTTATAACTTCACAGAAAATAAACAGAACATAAAATGTCACATACCATTACTCAGATGAGGGGATTCCCATTAAAACAAACTCACACAATGTAATCGGATGCATAGATCATTAGATAACCCACACAAAGCACAATGTGCGCACAGTTCATAATGTGCTATCTTGCTAAAAACATGTTAGCTTTCCTGGATCAGATGAATTAATCGGAAATGATGTAGTATGTTGTCCAGCGTCATGTAACGCTAAACCAATCGTATTAGGATTCAGATTGCTGCAACCAGAGGTGGAAGTCATCCAAATATGGGCAGAGAGGATCTTGGATGGCGCCAAGTACATGACACAGACTCAATGATGGCTCAAATGACACAGAATGGAACTGAATGAGATCTTGTTACTCATGCCTGCATGCTTTTGAGAGAGAGCATACCTTTAATCATTGTTGAGTATATCCTTAGTGATGAGCATTTGCATGTGTAAAGAGTTCTTATGTACAATTATTATGTTTTATTTGTTTCGAGAGGCTTTTTGACACTTGGAGACGTTTTTGGACAGTAGGATAAACTATTTGTGTAATGTTATAACTTTTGATTGCTTTGTCGTATCAACGCAAAATTTTACTCAGTTACAGTTGAGACAATTGGTAGCAAAAAAAAAAACTTTTTCGGATTATTTTGGAGCTACCTTATTTACACCCTGAGATGTATAATGTCAAATAAGAAAAATAAGAAAAAATACATTTTTGGCTCAAGTTTTTCCAGCAGTTTCTTGGGCTGAGTCTCATAAATGATCATGATCTATATCATTAAACTTTTTAAAAATTCTTCTTTAAAATGATACAAAACAATTGACCCTCTTTTTTTTTTTTTTTTTTTTTTTTTTGATCAAGTTATAAGCCTTTAATTTTGGGTATGCCACTGAAACAGAAACTCTTTTAAAACACCCTCGGAGCTTGAAGGGTTAAATATTATTGGAGTTCAGACAACTATTTTAAATGTAAAAGTCATCCTCTTGACAAGGCATTAGATATAAAAGCTAGTATATCAACTGTAAACTTAAGTGCTTGAGTTTAGCCATAGACAGATATACAGAGTACTGGTTCTTAAAGGTGCACTCAGTTACTTTGTGTCATCTTGGACTTACACTGACACCTAGTGGCTTGGATGCAGCATGATTTAAAATCAGTAGTTTTCAGTTTCAGATGACATTGTAGAAATGGAGTATTCACAGTCAGCCATGATTATTTTAATCAATGAGTGAAAGTGTCAAATAACAGGATGGTTACTGAGATTAAACGAGTAGTATTCGGCTGGTCATGTGATTCTAAAATGGCAGCCCCCATGTGCGGACCCTCTCCATATAGAAGAAAACAGCTTTTATAAGGTTACTGATATGACTGGAGTCTTCATGATTTCATACATTTATTGCACAATTACAATTCATGTCTTTAGGAGTTAAACTTTTTTACTGCGGAAAAAATTACTGAATGCACTTAAGTGCTATTAACTATTATTATTATACCTGGCTAGAGAAATGTGAAGTTCAGCAAAACGTTTCTGCACTGCTGTTTCTTGCTGGATTAGCTGATAGTTTCAATGCACTGCCATCTGTCATCTGGAGATGTGTGCAACCATGGTATGCGTCAAGTATAAATGCTTCGGGCTGTCGTGGGCTGTGCGCACAGGACGCTTTGCGATGCCAGGTGAAAGTATAAACAAGGCTTTAGACATCCGTTTACAGTAGGGTTGGGCGGTATGACGGTGCATACCGTTTGACAGTAGATCATGAAATATTTGCGTGTCTGGTAGTATGCTGGACTGCTTTACGTTATTTACATGTGAGAGTTGCAAAGAAACATGGAGTCGGGTCCTGGGTAGCTCAGCAAGTAAAGACGCTGAGTGACTCCAGTCAGGCTTCCTAAGCAACCAATTGGCCCGGTTGCTAGGGTGGATAGAGTCACGTTGAGTTAACCTCCTTGTGGTCGCTATAATGTGGTTCTCGCTCTCGGTGGGGCACGTGGTGAGTTGTGCATGGATGCCGCGGAGAATAGCATGAAGCCTCCACACGCACTACGTCTCCGCGGTAACGCGCTCAACAAGCCACATGATAAGATGCGTGGATTGACGGTCTCAGACACAGAGGCAACTGAGATTCGTCCTCCACCACCCGGATTGAGGCGAGTCGCTACGCCACCACGAGGACTTAGAGTGCATTGGGAATTGGGCATTACAAATTGGGGAGAAAAGGGGAAAAATCCACAAAAAAAAAAATGAAACGTGGAATCATTCAAAAATTCTGAGTATAACATTTCTCAAACAAGTTAAGGCGAGGAAGAACAGCAAGCAATTTTAATTGTTTGTGGTTGTCGAGCAACATTACAACTTGCCACATTAATATAGAATTCAATAGATTTGTGCATAAATCACCTATTTCGTAACCACTTCGAGTCAGAACTTGTAGGTTTGTAATATTAGTTTTACTATTGTTGAATAACGTAAAGCTGTTTTTGCTCTGATGTTGAAATGATTTGTTATTAATAATCATATCTTTTGGTATTTGGTTGGTGTCCATTCAGTTACCTGTTATTTGTAAAGTAAAAAATAGGCATCACTGCATAATTATTAAAATAAACATTATTTTCCTTGAATTTCCAGCAAAAATAACTATAGGGAAATGTATACCATGATAACAAATGACTAATTCCGTGATAATGTATACAATTTTGGTCATTCTGCTCACCTCTAATCTAAAGTTTATATATGTCACGGTGTTCAGCAGGCATGAATAGCCATTTCTGGTTAAAGCTGTTATTTGTTTTGGTTATCTTGGAAAATTAATGAACCAGTTGTCACTCATAACAGGACCAACAAGGTATAAATGCCTAGGAGAATTCATAATATTGTTTTGTCTTTTTGTCAGTCATGACAAATTGAAAATAAGCAGATAAAAAATGGTCCATTGCAATTTGCCTAAATTTGTCAGGCTAAGCAGAACTATAATGAGCCTTTCAGGACGTGTGATGCGAATTGCACACCAAACCAAAACAACGTTGCGTGTCAGAAGGCAACACCCATGGCCCTGTTTGAACTAGAGTCTGGCCCGGAAATATTCGGAAGCTCTCACACACGCTGGCTTCCATGTCCAACTTGATGTGTAGGTATTATTAACGCACGAATAAACACAGAATTAACGCTGCAAACTGGCGTCCATGCTAGTAAACCGCAGCCTCGCAGGGACAATGGCAGCCTTTGTTAGCATGCAGCAGGGTCTCGGGGTGCTTTAAAAAGGTGTCTTTTTTGCAGTGACCTTTTGTCTGTACATTTGAGGCACTGTGGTTTAGGAAGCTTGGAAGCATATCTCTTTTCCAGGAATTTTGTTTTGAGTGACGTAATTCACTTGTTTTTCTCGTCCGGCCACATTTCGCCTTTGTGAGAGGCAGTCATGCGGTAATAAGTCGCGTTTCATAACAGTGTGCCCCGATTCTTTGCTTTGGCTTATCCCTAGTGCACCCTCCATATTCCCCCCCTGTTATTTTCCCAAATGAAAATATGGCATAGCGGGAATAATTTCAGTGGTATGGTAGAAGGACGAACAGAGGGTTAAAATGAAAAAATTGTAGGCCACGCCGGGTGTGTTCAGTTGAATGTGGATCGCCTTAGGCATCGTTTGCTTAGGTTTTAACTTTTAAACAAATTTGTGTAACCTTGGAATTCAAAAACTGGAAGTGGGATTAAAGAGCGGGATTATGTTCTTTGGTGGTTGGGAAAGAGGGGAAAAAAAATCAGAGACACACTCGTTTGTGAATGAACTATTGCCCCTCTTTTGAGCATTTCCGTGACCTTGTTTTTTTTTTTTTTTTTAATTAAACAAAATTCCTAAAATGGGAATGCTATTATGATAGTACAGTTTTCTTAAATCTTAGAAAGATGGTGATGATTCTTTGTGATCTTCACATTCAATTTTCACCTGCTTCTGTCCCCAAGAGTCATTGTTTTACCCTTGGTGGATTAGAAAAGGAAGTATGCGATGAAGGAACAGAATATTGTGGCGATAGATGGAAGTCCCAACAAGGGATTTTCAGAGGCTAAAAATTAATTTGGAAAAATAGTTAATTCACATGCCACCCTTCTAATATTGCAGCAAGATTTAAGTAAGATTATGAAATGTTATTATCTGGCGCTCTAATTCTCCCAACAAAAAAAAAAAAAATGTGTATTTATTCAATAATTTTCAAGTTAAGCAACCAAATTAAGCAGATTCTTTATTATGATTTATTATATTCCATTATTATGTTTTTTTCTTCAAGACTTGTCACTATATCTTTAACCCTTTAAGCTCTGAGGGTATTTTTAAAGGTTTCCTGTTTCAGTGGCATACCCAAAATTAAAGGCTTATAACTCAACCCAAGTTTTTGGTATAATTTTAAAGAAAAATGTTCACATTTTTTAATGATAAAGATTATAATAAATTCTGAGTCTTGAATGGCTGAAAAATTACAACAACAAAAAAGTGACACTAAAATTCGCTTTTAAAAAAATATTTCTCTGATTTAAATTATATATCTCAGTGTGTAAATAAGGTAGCTCCAAAAAACAGATTTTTGTTCCCAATCATGTCACCTGTAACAGTAAAATTTTGTGTTGATTCGACAAAGAAATCAAAAGTTATAGCATTACAAATATAATTTATCATAGTGTCCAAAAATATCTTCAAGTGTCCAAAACCCTCTCCAAACAAATAAAACATAATAATTGTACATAAGAACTAATAACACAACAAAGACTAAAGGTATGCTCTCTCTCAAAAGCATGCAGGCATGAGTAACGAGATCTCATTCAGTTCCATTCTGTGTCATTTGAGCCATCATTGAGTCATGTACTTGGCGCAATCTCCTGGTGGCCATATGTAATTACAGTGGATGATCCTCTCTCCCCATATTTGGATGACTTCCACCTCTGGTTGCAGCGATCTGAATGCAATTTCTGTTTGAAAACGTCTGAATTGACAGTCAATACCCCTGGCTCCCTTGTTACATTTTAACAAGATTTGAGTGAGATTATGTAATTTAGTTTTGTAATGTTATTATCTGGTGCTCTAATTCTCAAAAAATAAAAACAAGGTTTTGATAAATAGTTATCAAATTAAGCAACCGAATTAAGCAAACCCTTTGCGTGACAGGGATTTATTATATTGATATTCCATTATTATGTATTTTCAAAAAACAATTGTTATATATGTGATATGTCAATCTGTAATAAAGTAATAAATAATGACACTATTTATGTTTTGCCAGTGTACCATTCAATACTGAACATAACGGAAAGTGCGTAAACAGCATACTGTTGCGATTTGATTACCTTATCACGAATGGAATTTCTGTTCGCTAATGTCGATTTGGCGACAGGTGAAAATGTGCACTTTTGACAAATGTAATTAAATGTTTTTGGGGGTTTTGGATACCGAAAAGGGAAGTTGAAAATGCTATTAAAACATTCCTTATGTAATATGTTCAATTAAACCTATTTAGTGTATGTATGTAAAACCAGAGACAATTTAGCCTGAGACGGAGCACTTGAACGAATGGGAGAAATTGAAACGATGTAGAAAAGGAAGTCCCGCCTTACAGGTAAAAGAGCCAGTCACCTTTTAGATACAGAAATCGCCTGTTAGTCAACTCGAGAACCTGCACGCACATGCGCATTAGCTAGACCAGCCTGAAAAATAGCCGTTGTAGCATGATCTGAGTTAAAGAAGCACAATTTATTATACTGTTGTTGACAGATTTTACTGCTGATTTGAAATGTAATCAATCTTGTCCCACCATTTTGGAAAATTCTGTCTTTCCCCATTCAAGTAGGTAGGAGCTGTACTTGTATGCACTTATATGTGTAGAAAATAGCTGCCTAGGAGCTTTCCAAAGCTGGCTGCCAAGTGGACTGACTCGCCTTGAAAGAAGCTTTTTTGACATCCTTTGGGGGGGTTAAAGCCCTAATTCACGCTATATGGTTACCTCATCAGGCGAACACAATTTCTGTTCACAAAGGTGTATTAGGCAGCTGGTGAATATCCATAATTGGTTACTTTAATCGAACTATTTTTGGTTACAAAAATGTTTTAAAATGCTATTGAAATATTCC
Organism: Myxocyprinus asiaticus; assembly: GCF_019703515.2. Lineage (NCBI taxonomy): Eukaryota > Metazoa > Chordata > Actinopteri > Cypriniformes > Catostomidae > Myxocyprinus > Myxocyprinus asiaticus. The sequence goes on along the minus strand of NC_059392.1, from coordinate 4,343,078 downwards.
TCATGTAATATGTAACATTTTGTAAAAAATAGGTGGTGCATGCTCTTTAGCGCAAAATATGCAAAAGTTGCGTCAGAAGGCTCTTCTCTTTAGTTTGCTCCTGTTTTCAAAACATGGCATGGAAAAATAGAGTTGGGTGTTTGCCGTAATGCCGAGGTTGTATACTTCAAGGCGTTTGCGAGGCACTCCGGCGGCCTATAAGTCTCCTGTAAAATTCCATTTCTGGAAAGCTGCCTGAGAGTTCCTACTCAATGACTGCAGCCATTGCATTCTTCTGAGTCTGGACCAACACAGCTATCCTTGGCATTTTGTTTTGTCTCATTGGAATTGTGTTTGTCCTCGATGACCCCTACAGAACTGTCTCCGTATCTCTTGAAATCAATGTATTTTTGCATTTAAGCAAAATTGAAATGGAGTGCAGAATCCGTTACACCATATCTGGGTTTGTTCCAAACATAACAATGACAACAGCGCAGGTGACGTGATACTTACTAATCAGGAACAATATGTTTTGCCCCGAGGCTATTGCATGAAATTGCAATTGCAAAACTTCTTGTAATGCCAGCTTGCGTATCATGAAATTATCGTAAATGCATGCACTAAGCCTCAGTTAGACATCTTTGAACATCTTCAGGCATGTTTCTATTGTTTGATGATCTCTCATTCCCCTTAAAGGTGTAGTTTGTCATTTCTGTGCCATTAACATCAATAAGCAGAATTGCAAAAATATTGAGCATCCCCAAACATTCACCCTGTCTGCAATATGTCAAACAGATAGTTCCGACCCAAATTCACGCACTTGGTTAAAAGTGTTTACACTTTCTACATTTTTAACCTAGGAGAGGAGAAGGTATTTTAACATGTAAGAAATTACTTGTTAAATTCACTTCAACTTTTATTTAGGCTGAACTGCACTCCGTGTGCCGGTCGCTGTCCCAAACTGTGTACGGGAGTGAGGACGGTTGACTCTGTAACTGCGGCTCAGGCACTTCGAGGCTGCACGATTCTCAACGGGAGTCTGATCATCAAAATCCGTGGTGGAAGTGAGTATAGATGTTGTTAATTTTGACCTTATATGATTCATTTTTGACTCATTGATTTGATACGCATCTATGATCAATATTATAATTTTTCAGAAATTGGTTAACACTTTACAATAAGGTTTTATACATTAACATTATTCATCCATTAGGTTACATGAACTAACAATGTACAATTTAAATGTACATCATTTATTAATATACATAAATGCTCTACAAGTATTGTGCGTTGTTAGTTTGTTAACAAATGTTAACAGATACAGACTTATTGTAAAGTTTTACCCAGAAATTTGCATTTAATAAGATTTCTTTTGTCATCAGTTGAGCTGTTTTCCACCTTTTGCGCAATGTTGCACATTACGATGAAGAATTGTCGTTTTATATATACAAAACCCCAAAAAGATACTAATTGTGCATTTAAGTCTCACTGTTTAACTACAAATGTCATTTGAACTCCAAAAAAAAACCTAATTATTTTTTTGACAATGAAATGACAAATACTTAATTTACTAATCTTGGTTAATGTTAATTTCTACATACACATTTTTACATTAAAAGTTGTATAAGTTAACATTAGTCAATACAATATGGACTAACATGAACATAAACCAAGATTAATAAATGCTGTAAAAAATAATTAAGGATTGTTAGTTGATTATACCTAATGTGTCAATTAATGCTGACTAATAGAACTTTATCGTAAAGTGTTACCAATGATAAGTAAAGCTTACAGACCAGAAAAACGCAATTATCTAACAACAGTTTTATTTATTTTTAAAGTGTATAAATTTAAATGCATACTTTAAAATATTTGTAAAATTATAAGCTTTATAAATAAAGGATAATTTACAGTCGAGGGGGTCTTGTGTATTCGTGATTATTTGACTGTACATTATTCAGCTTATTGCACGGCTACTTACCAAATAAATGTATTGATTATTGATATATTGAATATTGATTTGAGCTAAAATTTTACTATGTGAGAAGATAGCGCAGAGTGATACAAGAGACATGAAAGTAGTACAACTATGTAGGAAATCAGTTAGCGGAGACAACGGTCAATTATAAATAGAGCTTAGTGCTCTTTATACAAAAACATCTGACTGCTGATTGCTGTTATTGACCAATCAGAATAATATATTGTGCCTAAATTAGCAATATGTACATGGCTGGTGTCGCTGGGCATAGTCATGTGTGAAATGACATATGGTTACTGATGCGGGCAAATCCATGTTTCTGTTCCATAGACAACATCGCAGCAGAGCTGGAGGCCAGTCTGGGCCAGCTGGAAGAGATCACAGGCTACCTGAGTATTCGCAGAGCATACGCACTCGTCTCTCTCTCCTTCCTCCAAAAACTGCGTGTTATCCGCGGTGAAACCCAGGAAGTCGGGTATGTAACACCATTGTTTTGTATTGGTGAGCTCTAGTATTGGTGGTAATGCATTCATGTTAAAAGTTACCTTTAGAGGGCCTGGGTAGCTCAGTGGTAAAGACGCTGGCTTCTTTCGCTGGAGTTCGCTAGTTCGAATCCCAGGGCGTGCTAAGTGACTCCAGACAGGTCTCCTAAGCAACCAAATTGGCCCGGTTGCTAGGGAGGGTAGAGTCACACGGGGTAACCTCCTCGTGATCGCTATAATGTGGTTTGCTCTCGGTGGGGCGCGTGGTGAGCTGTGCGTGGATGCCACGGTGGATGGTATGAAGCCTCCACACGGTCTATATCTCCACGGTAACGCGCTCAAAGCCACATGATAAGATGTGCGGGTTGACGTTCTCGGACGCGGAGGCAGCTGGGATTCGTCCTCCGCCACCCGGATTGAGGCGAGTCACTAAGCCACCACGAGGACTTAGAGCACATTGGAAATTGGGCATTCCAAATTGGGAGAAAAATGGGAGAAAATCCACACAAAAAAAAAAAAGTTACCTTTAACATTTACATAACTACACTCGTTACTCTTAATGTAATTGTTCCCCAAAACTGTAGAGCTCCATAGGAACTGATTTAACAAATATTGGTAATTGTCTTTGCAGGAACTATTCGTTCTATGCTCTGGACAACCAGAACCTGAGACAGCTGTGGGACTGGTCCAAACACAACCTGACCATCCATCAGGGCCGGATGTTCTTCCTCCACAACTCAAAACTCTGCAAAGCTGAGATCCTCCGGATGGAAGAGGTGACCGGGACCAAAGGCAGGGTCCCAAGAAACGAAATCAACATCCCCACTTATGGAGACCAGGCCTTCTGTAAGACCCTTATTATCATGGTGTTTGTAATTTCCCAGTTCAGATAAGTGCAATATGACCTCCTTTTCAAACCAGATCTGGAGTGACTAACATAGATCCTGTCTTTCAGGTGAGAATCAAGTTCTCCGATTCACACAAATCCGCACATCCCACGACAAGATGCTCATTAGATGGGAGCCGTTCTGGCCACCAGATTTTAGAGACCTGCTGGGGTTCATGGTCTTCTATAAGGAAGCGTGAGTATTCAGATGGTGTTCTAAGAAAAGAATTGTTGATGTTGTCTATGTTATACTTGGCTATGAAGATGTCACAGTACTTTACCTTGATCATTAAGCATGGAAAGACCATCCGATATCTCCTTTCCCTTCAGGCCTTATAAGAATGTGACCGAATACGACGGTCAGGATGCTTGTGGCTCTAACAGTTGGGCAATAGCTGACGTTGAGCCGCCGCAACGCAGCACAGAGAGCAAACTGCAGAAAGAACCGGGCCATCTCATCATGCCTCTAAAACCCTGGACTCAGTACGCCATCATGGTCAAAACCCAGCTCGCCGCATCTGACGATCACCAGGTCCGTGGCGCCAAGAGCGAGATCATCTACGTCCGCACCAATGCAACACGTAAGTTCGTGGGGTTGTGTAGCCTAGTGGTTAAAGACTTGGCCTATTGAAAGGTTATAGGTTCAAGTGGCACTCCACAAACATTTACCATTTTACCCTTGAGCAGGGCACTTATCCCCAAATTACTCTAGAGGTGTTTTAAGTTGTCAGAGCTGTTGCCTAGTGGTTAGCAGATACTGTATGCTCCGAAATATGAAGCCTTGGTGCTTATATTGGCAGCACGGTTTGAGCCTGGATTATGTCAAGTCGGGAAAAAACTACATGATCACTACGTATCCTTTTGATTTCTTTGGCCACAGGTAAACGAAAATGTCACTATATTGGTTCAGTCCATCAGACCCTTGACATGAATTAAATGACTCGTGAAAGCTTGTCATCTGAGAACCAAAAGCTGAAGAAGAGTTTTCCCACATTACTGACGTTGTCCTACTCTGTTTACTGTGTAACAGAACCCTCAGTACCTCTGGACCCCATCTCCTCCTCCAACTCCTCCTCGCAGATCATTCTCAAGTGGAAGCCGCCTTCTGAACCCAACGGCAACATCACCCACTACCTGGTCTTCTACCAGAAACAGGAAGAGGACATAGAATTCTACAAGTATGACTACTGCCAGCAAGGTATGTACATTTCATTTGAAATATTCCATGAACTGGCAAACATGAGAGAGCTTATTGCAATGTTGTATTCTATTCAACGCAAAATCTGAATATTTAACTTCGCACATCCGGTCTTGATTGTAATGCAGCGTGTAATTGCTGACTGGTGTCTCATTCCTTTGCATCCTCTCCCTCTCTCTGTACAGGGATGAAAGTTCCATCTCGTACGCCTGCGCACTACGACACTGAGGAAGAACAAAAGTGGAACCAGACGGAAGTGCCTGGTCAGAAAGGCCACTGCTGTGCCTGCCCCAAAACTGAGACTCAGCTGAAGAAGGAAGCCGAAGAGACGGAGTTCCGCAAGACCTTTGAGAACTACCTCCACAATGAAGTCTTTGAACCCAAGTATGATGCTCTTGTCATGACGGTTTCTACTATTCTTATTATTCTCTAGTAATTTACACAGTGCAGCTGGGAGGCCTAACTCAAGTGCTGTACGCAGTGTTGGGTGTAATGAAAGTGCCTAGGGGTAATGCATTACTAAGTAATTAATTACTGTAATTAAATTTTTCATTGAAAAAAGTAAAGGATTACTCTTAATTTTTCAGTAATTTAATTACAGTTACTTCTGATGTATTTGCGTTAAATACTGTATTGACTATAGAACAATTATATATAAACAATAGTGAATTTAAGGGGGCTTGGATAGCTCGGTGGTAAAGACGCTGGCTACTACCCCTGGAGTTCGCTAGTTAGAATCCCAGGCTGTGCTGAGAGACTCCAGCTGGGTCTCCTAAGCAACCAAATTGGCCCGGTTGCTAGGGAGGTTAGAGTCACATGGGGTAACCTCCTCGTGGTCGCTATAATGTGGTTCGCTCTCGGTGGGGCGCGTGGTGAGTTGTGCGTGGATGCCGTGGAGAATAGCGTGAAGCCTCAGACTGTTTTCACCGAATGCATTTTTGCAGCAGTCTGTGCTGTTTTTAATTGTTTTTCAATGTAGACATTCGCTAGACAGATGTCTTTGACCATAGGACGGTGTCTCAGCATCTCATGTAGGAGCGCACTTTTTTTTCTGACAGTGTGTCAAGTTAAAAAACATCAACTCAAGACATCTGCCTTCTGTTCTATTTGTTACACTCCATCTAGCTTTTTCTTTCTTTATTTTTTATGTAAGAACACCTTCAATCTGAGCAGCCCCTACATTATTTGTGTGGATAGTGGTACCTCATGCCCAGCTGCCCCATTGGTCATTTGGTTTAGGACTTTCAGTGCCCGCTTCCCTGAAAAACTCATCATGTAGCAAAAATTTCTGTACCCGAACTATGTGTGCCAGTCTGGAGCACAGCCATACAGACTAATATCCTGCCAGTTATTTCCCTGCTGTGGTATAATCTTGTTCTCGGTTGAATTAATTGGCTGCTGTAGTATTAGATGGGTCTATATCAAGCTGTTCAACATCAAGGATCTATGGCTCCATCTACTGGTTTCTAGATTATTGTTTGTTCCAAGATAGAAAGAACATTTCAAAGGTAAGCCAACCTTTTATTATAAAACAAAAGCCCCATTTTCACTGACTGTGTGCCAATGTGGGTACCAGAGTCCAATCAAAAATGGTTCCACCGTAGAAAATACGGTTGAGGAAGGGGGAAAATTAGCTCCGCTTTGGTAACTAAAAACCCATTGGTCTTGAACCAGGAACTTCTAACAACAGAAGCACATAACATATTCAGAACAACAGCAACTTAATCTGGCAAGACTGACGCAAACCATACTTAGATAACACCAAATTATATCACTTCTATTATAATCAGCAAAGCTGTCTACTCTGGAAACGTCCAGTGCAACGTGCGTTCAGTTTGTTGGCTGTATGTTGCACAGCCATCAAATTGTATTTACTAATATCATGAAGTGCTGCAACTAACGATTATTTTGATAAACGACTAATCTAACGATTATTCAACTATTTGGCGATTATTGCAACAATTAATCATTAGCTCTTAATCGACTGTTCAGCTTGTGTGCCAAGTTAAAAGGTTGTATTAAACATGCTAGCTAACAATAACATCTAAATGACTGAATAATTCACTGATTTAAAGGTGCAAAAAATCCTGTTGTTATCAAGTGTTTTTGTCTTGTTTTCCATTTAAAAATATCTAAAAATCCTTAAAACAAGATACATTTACTTGAGAAGCAACATACAGTATAAGATATTAAGAATTGCTTTCAGAGAATGTATCTATTATATTTTGTATATAAGTGTATTTTTCACATGGTTGTACTTCTGCCAGTGCATCAAAGACAAAATATACTTATATTCAAGATCTATTCTCTGAAAGCTCTGCAATCTTATATGCTGCTTCTCAGGTGAATGCATCTTTTTGAAAAAGATATTAGATATTTTGAAATATTTGATTTTTTTTTTATATTATATTCAACATTCTCAGATAACAATTTCTTCTTCTGCAGTATAGCTGCTAAAGTAAATGTAAGTTGTTTTAAATTAGTTTTAGATATTTATATTGGAAAACAAATAAAAAATGTATTTTGTGGGGCCTGTAGATACGAGTTAGAATCCAGGGTGTGCTGAGTGACTCCAGCCAGGTCTCCTAAGCAACCAAATTGGCCCGGTTGCTAGGGAGGGTAGAGTAACCTTCTTGTGGTCGTGATTAGTGATTCTCGCTCTCAATGGGGTGTGTGGTAAGTTGTGCGTGGATCGTGGAGAGTAGCATGAGCCTCCACACGCTGTGAGTCTCCACGGTGTCATGCACAACGAGTCACGTGATAAGATGCGCAGATTGCAGAAGCGGAGGCAACTGAGACTTGTCCTCCACCACCCGGATTGAGGTGAGTAACCGCGCCACCGCGAGGACCTACTAAGTAGTGGAAATTGGGCATTCTAAATTGGGAGAAAAGGGGATAAAAAAATAAATAAATAAAAACGTATTTTGGTGTATCGTATAATGGGGTAAAGACTACCCTCTCTCACCTTTCTGTTCACTTCAATCCATCTTTAACTCAAAAAACAAACTCTCTCCTTTTAATAAAGCTGGCTATTGCCGATTTTCTTTACGATAAGAAACACAAGTGACACATACTGTATATTATAATTGAATACCTCGCAAGCCATCACGTTATAATCTAGCTGCAGCGAGTGTGCATCAGCCGGGCGCAGTTTCAATGTCTCCCTCTTCACGTGACTCATAGAAGAGGGACTGACCGCACAGAGAAATGCCAGTTTTGGAGTTTATACTCATTTACATGACCTGCTTCCTTATTATTTGAACTTTAATAAAGGATGCATTAAAGATATAATGCTCGACACGCAAGTTTTGCTTAAGCGGAACGACAACTCCGGCTCCGCTTCATTTCACAATGAGAATGCTTTTGTATTTACTTATTTTGTATTTTTGTACATTTCTCTCATACTTTGCAATCTACATCACCTGAAGCTGTTTGGAAAGTTTGGAGTGCATCTGTGAGTTGTCGTCTTCCTCTCCTCAATCAGGCGCAAGCTGAAGTGCTCCTCTCGCACCATCATTAGAGTTTCATATGATCTCATGTTACATTAAATGAGATCAAACGACTATTCGACAACGAACATTTTTTATTATCGACATTGTCGATAACATCAACTAATCGTTTCAGCCCTAGTATCATGTGTGAATTGGAAGTTTGTTAAAACTTCTGACCGTTGCATTAAAAGCAACATTTGTAAACAAAGCAAATAGTTTTGGTTCATTGCACATTCACCCTTGCACAGCAAGATTTTGCAGGTGAAAAAGGTGTGCGGGGATAAGAAGCGCATGTGAAACCTGCATGTGCTATGCAGGAAGGATTGTCCACACAGAGGTCACTGCCAAACCAAGCTATTGCTGTTGGTCAACGCTGCAAATATGCATGTCACCAAACTTAAACCCCACACAAAATCCACATAGAGAAATGTCTTTGTCAACAGAAGTCCATCAGACGAAATTGAGATGACTATATTTCGCCCACAGAACTCCACCATGCAAGGGTGAATGTGACCGAGCCATCAGGGTTAGGAATGTTAATTTTGGTCTGTTCGCTGGGACTCACACATTCAATCTGCACTCTCAATCTGCAGACCCTCTCGACGTCGCCGCTCAGTGGGCGTGGCCAATGCTACTTTACCGAACTTTCTGACCACGCCCTCCACCCTGCCCAACATCTCCACCACTCTGAGCTCAGTGGAGGACAAGAGTCGGAAGATGGTGCGCAAAGTCAGCTCCAAAGAATCCACTGTCATCTCCAATCTGCTCCACTTCACCAACTACCAGATCGAGATCCACGCTTGCAACCATCCCACAGACCAGAACCGCTGCAGCATGCCTACATACATCAAAGCCCGCACTTTGCCTGAAGGTAGGACTGCTTTGCCACAAGGTGACAATACCATTAACATGATTTTAGAATGCAGTACATAGAGACTTAATTGTCTGTGCTTAGTAAAAGCGGATGACATCCTTGGCGTGGTGACACACGAAATTCTTCCTGAAGAACCAGAGTTTGTCTATATCAAATGGAAGGAGCCAAGAGCGCCCAATGGCATGATCATACTGTATGAAGTCAAGTACTTGAGGATGTCCGATAACTACGTAAGTGTAAAATAAATTTGCTAATCTCAAACTAATTCACACAAATGTTAAAACCTGTTATTACACAGCTGTCTGGAATACTTGATTATGATCGATCAGTTTTGGAATTCTGTGGTCTACAGTTTTTATTACATGGCTCTTTGGAATACTTGATTCTGATTGGTCAGTCGCAGCATTCTCCAAAAGAAAAGTAAAAGTGGCAGTGTTTTGACTATTTATATGTAAATACACATCATGTATTAAGCTATTTTGAAGTGTTTTCTACACTTAGTACTTGACATATTTCAGGTGAAGATATGTGTTTTTTTTAGAAACCACATGGAACTGTAGTAGTATTTCTGTTGCTATGGCAACAGTGTGAACCGACTAGAATGGGGTAGCATTAAAAAAGTAGCTGAACGGGGTCTGGGTAGCTCAGCGAGTAAAGCCGCTGACTACCACCCCTGGAGTCGCGAGTTGGAATCTAGGGCGTGCTGAGTGACTCCAGCCAGGTCTCCTAAGCAGCCAAATTGGCCCGGTTGCTAGGGAGGGTAGAGTCACATGGGGTAACCTCCACGTGGTCGCTATAATGTGGTTCACTCTCGGTGGGGTGCGTGGTGAGTTGTGCGTGGGTGCCGCAGAGAATAGTGTGAAGCCTCCACATGCGCTATGTCTCCACGGTAACGCGCTCAACAAACCATGTGATAAGATGCGCAGATTGACGGTCTCAGACGCGGAGGCAACTGAGATTCGTCCTCCACCACCCGGATTGAGATTGAGTCACTACGCCACCACGAGGACTTGGAGCGCATTGGGGAATTGGGCATTCCAAAAGCAGCTGAACATGTGTGGCCAAATGCACTGGGTCATACATCTCTGCAGAGTAAACGAGAGGAAATATAATTCAGTATGCATTCCAATCCACACATCACAAAACAATGAATGAAGAATTTGTTTTAAGGAGTCAAACATCAAATGTCTTCAAACACATCATTTTAAATAATGTTAATTTTTTTTTCTACTTCCTCTCTATCCTGCAGGAGGATCAAATCTGTGTCTCCAGAATCACTTATGAGAAAAATCATGGTTGTCGATTAAGAGTAGGGCATCCTGGGAACTACAGCGTAAGAATCCGCGCCACCTCGCTGGCCGGTAACGGTTCCTGGACAGAGCCTGCATACTTCTTTGTTCCAGACAGTAAGCTTGACCACCCTTCTTTTTAATTGTATGCGGGTATTTTGGCCATTTTGGTCTTTAATGCAAGCCGTATTTTGCAGGGGAAATGAACATGAAAATCATTGTCGCCCTGGTCATCTGCTTCATTGTTCTGCTGTTTCTGGCCAGTACAGTCTTCATCATCCTTAAGAAGAAGTATGTATAAAAGAAGCCAAACAATTACTATATCTAACATATTTAATGGTCTCTTAAATGTATTTTTATATATGTCTTTTCCCCTAGACAAACCGAAGGACCGACTGGCCCCTTAATTGCATCCTCCAATCCAGAATATTTAAGCGCAAATGATGGTAAGATATAATACCGGTATAAAAAAAAAGGGCGGAATCAATGGTGAAAAAGCATAATTGTACAAAATAACGAATGTCAATATCGTATACTTTGGTCCATTCTTTGATGTTGTTGTTTATAATTATAATTTTTTTTACACACAATCTAGTATGTAAATGTGCATGTTTTTTAATTATTTAATAACCCTAAATTTAGCACATTGTTCAAAGGAGAGCATAAAATTGTTGTTAGTTGTTAGTTGCAGCACTAGAATAAAATGTTGCATGTCCGTTTCAGCTTTGTCGTAGTAATATTGAGTTTGTGTATTTGTTCGCAGTGTACATTCCAGATGAATGGGAGGTGCTTCGCGAGAAGATCAATGTTATGAGAGAACTCGGTCAAGGCTCGTTCGGAATGGTGTATGAAGGCATCGCTAAAGACATAGTGAAAGGAGAGCCTGAGACGCGAGTAGCCGTGAAAACCGTCAACGAGTCGGCAAGTCTGCGTGAGAGGATTGAGTTCCTTAATGAAGCATCAGTCATGAAAGCCTTCAGCTGCCATCATGTGGTGAGTGTGGACGGTCACAAATATTTGTGAGACCCAAAATCCAAGTTGTTTATCGGGGCATTAGCATTTTCAAGGCTAAAACAATGTTGAATAACTGTTTTATACGTTCGCCTAGGTTCGTTTGCTGGGTGTGGTATCTAAGGGGCAACCGTCGTTGGTTGTCATGGAGCTGATGACCCACGGAGATCTGAAAAGCTACCTGCGTAGCCTGAGACCTGATGCTGAAGTATGATTTCCTATTCCTGTTTAAGAACAATCCTTATGTTTGTGTTGATGTCTTAATTTTTCAAAAGCTCCGGGTTCATATCCCGGACGAGCCCCCAGTTTTGTTCCACATCCTCTCTTTCATGAGCCTGTCCACCTGAAGGGATTGTAACCGTAAAATGCATTATATGATGCCATCTGCTGTTAAGCAGATGCTAAATTACCCAAAATTGATAGAAGGGAAAATAGAAAAAAGATAGCCTGTAGTTGTGATCATTTATGTCCTTTTTTAACAGAATAACCCAGGCCGTCCACCACCAACCCTTAAGGAGATGATCCAAATGGCGGCGGAGATAGCAGATGGCATGGCATACCTCAATGCTAAGAAGTTCGTACACCGAGATCTTGCTGCCAGAAACTGTATGGTGGCTGAAGATTACACAGTAAAAATTGGAGGTAAAGAATACATTGATTCTAAACTTCACCCTTATACTAGGGTTTGGGGTGGTGGTGGCAGCATAGTGGACTAAAGCACTGAACTGGTAAGCAAAAGGTTGTTGGTTCAATCCCCACAGCCACTACCATTGTGTCCTTGGGCAAGGCACTTAACTCCAGGTTGCTCCAGGGGGATTGTCCCTGTAATAAGGGCACAGTAAGTCGCTTTGGATAAAAGCGTCTGCCAAATGCATAAATGTAAAATGTAAATGTAGGGTTGTCACAATACCATAATCATATCTTATGATACTATACCAGCTAAAGTATCACGATACCACACGATAGTGTGTTCATTCTTAACGCAGTTTGTCATAGCAAAGGTGGTCCTTAGAAACTAGCCATTCCACTAGTTGCTCCGGAAGTGTTACCGCTGTCAAAGTTTACCCTGCAATAGTTTACTTCCACGTTCCAAAACCCAGAGTGTAAAAAAGGTCTATTACAACCGCTTCAGCCCCTCTAAACAGCAGCGCGAGTGCAGATTACACTCACACACACACTACGTGAACGCACAGCTCAGGGACGTGATCTAATCATAAGTGCGAACTTTGCAAAGTTACCGCCACCAATCATTTGTTTTTTTACGAGTGCAATGTTCAATTTTTCAGAGAAACTGTAAATCTGTAAATGTTAAGATAAAGCATTTAGATTAAATGAAGTGGCACTAACCCGTGTGTATTCTGCAGAGGCAGTGGGATGTGTCCGAAGGTGTTTAATAAGGTTGCTGGTGTTTCCCCCTTTGACTTAAAATCTCTGTCGACATTCACGGCAGATGGGTTTTCCCGGTCTCATCAGGCAAAACCCAGAATAATTCCAAATCTCGCTACATGAATTGTGTTGTGTAAAAAGCATCTGACTCTCCAAAGTTTGACTTAAATCCATATTATCCATAAGGAGACACAACTGCCAAATTAACACACTGGGATTCAGACATGTGTGTTTGAAGCATGGGAAAACCACACATTGAAAAATATACAATACCATATAAGCAGCAAATTCTAAACAGCACTTTGCGCTCTTAAAGGGCAGTGCGTGAAGGGGTCTGATTCAAATGAAGGTTTTAGCGAAAATAATATTTACTGCCGCACATACAACAAAACTTATGGTACTACCGTATTGGCGGTACCATTACGATATTACTGTGGGTGGAGCTACGCAGTGCAATGCAGTGAAATTTGCAACCAAGCCGGTCGCAGCTGGTTTGGACAGAAACTTAAAAAAAAATATTTAGCGGCAGTTGTTTTATCAAAATAAGCCTGTCTAGGACACAGTGTTCATAAAGCTACACCGATTAGTGCTTTTGAAAAATATTTTGAATTATATTTGTGGTTGAAAGGGTGTTTTAAACATCTTGATTTCTATCTTTTCAGATTTTGGCATGACCCGAGACATCTACGAGACTGATTACTATCGTAAGGGTGGGAAGGGGTTGCTTCCCGTCAGATGGATGGCACCAGAGTCTCTTAAAGATGGTGTTTTCACTGCACACTCAGACTGCTGGTGGGTATTTTACTCTGATAAAGTGTATTATGCGTGTACAATATTTTATGCTTACCACATTTCCAGGGGAGGAACATTAAGAACATTTTGCGGGAGGGAGATTTAAGGTGATTTTGATCTAGGAGAGAAGTGCCCTGCAGAACAGCAGTGATCAAAGGATGGGGAAGTGCCAAGTCACCAAAAACTGAATGCAGATGTAGACTCCCAGCGCTCACTGAACAAATGTTTGTTGATATAATTCTTCTGTTGGCTTCCAGGTCTTTTGGAGTGGTATTATGGGAGATCAGCACGCTTGCTGAGCAGCCTTACCAAGGACTGTCGAACGAGCAGGTGCTCAAATTTGTCATGGATGGAGGATATCTGGACAGACCAGAGAACTGTCCAGAAAGAATGTAAGTAAATCAAATTAAAGCTGGGGTATAGATCTGCTGGATAGACCATCATGGGTTTTCATGCTGGTCTATGACTGTAAAGCTGGTGGACCAGGTGGATCTTTTGAAGCTTGGTTGACCAAGTCTAAAGGCTAGGTATTACATTGGGGGGGCCTGGGTAGCTCAGCAAGTATAGACACTGACTACCACACCTGGAGACGCAAGTTCGAATCCAGGGCATGCTGAGTGACTTCAGTCAGGTCTCCTAAGCAACTATTTGGCCCGGTTGCTAGGGTGGGTAGAGTCACGTTGGGTTAACCTCCTCATGGTCGCTATAATGTCGTTCTCGCTCTCGGTGGGGCACGTGGTGAGTTGTGCGTGGATGCCGCGGAGAATAGTGTAAAGCCTCCACACGCGCTATGTCTCCGCGGTAACGCGCTCAACAAGCCACGTGATAAGATGCGTGGATTGACATCTCAGACATGGAGGCAACTGAGATTCGTCCTCCACCACCCTGATTGAGGCATGTCACTACACCACCACGAGGACTTAGAGCGCATTGGGAATTGGGCATTTCAAATTGGGGAGAAAAGGGGAGAAAACCACCCCCCCAAAAAAGGCTAGGTATTACATAGTTTTTCCACATGGCATTCCGTTTTGCACATGGTCGAGTGCTCAGCCTTTCCGTACTCTTTTGACTGCAAGCCCATACGACTTCGATACTTTTTAGCACAGTCAACGGTAGACGCATATGCCAACAGCGTGCAAAGATGCAGACTGTCCACGTGTCTAGAGAAACTAGGCTGTATGCGGACAGTGCGTGCATACTGTGCTGATGGTGAAAGATGTACCGGCATGTGAAAAATCGAAGTATACTTTGGCCTCATAACCAAGCAAGATCAAGTGTTGGTGGACAGTCCAGAAGTTCCTGTACCTGTCAAGGAGGTACAGAAGTTGACTTTGTAGGACAGGACAAGCCCTTCCAATGCATGATGATGTTTGGGTTGTAAGATTGTTTTCTGTTTTGCTCTTACACTTCTCCAGGCACACCCTCATGCAGATGTGTTGGCAGTACAACCCCAAGATGCGGCCGACCTTCCACGAAATCATCGAGATGATCAAGGAGGACCTGCATCCTACGTTCCAAGAGGTGTCCTTCTTCTACAGTGAGGAGAACAAACAGCCCGAGAGCGAGGAGTTCGACATGGACTTTGAGAACATGGAGAGCATACCACTGGACCCCTCATCCTACTCCCAACAAGAGGACAACCTTAGTAGAGACAATGGCCCCTCGGTGGGCTTACGGGGCAACTACGAGGAGCACGTGCCCTACACACATATGAACGGTGGAAAGAAAAACGGCCGAATTCTGTCTTTACCCAGATCTAGTCCGTCCTAACATATGCCTCAGCTTTTTTCTCTCTCATTTTTAAAAAAAAGTTTTTAAATGCGTTATTTTTGCAGAGGCTCTTAAAAAAGATACAGATCTCAGGTCTTTTTTGTTGTCGTCGCCTCCTCGTTGCGTCACTAGCATGGTTACAAGGATGCAGACATTTCCCCCCCCCCATCATCAGATACACTGTCTGCTTTCTGATACTCTTTTACACTTTTGCCAAGTTTCCAAGACAGTTTGGTGATGGGGAAAAAGAAACTGTGAACATCACTAAATCAACCACAAGGCTGCTCCAGCTACGTCAACCTCAGACTCTACTTCCTTTTCCCATGGATATAAGATAGTGGCCTTTTATTAAGTGGCCTATAAACAAAGAAAAGTGTCTATCAATGTGATTGTGTTATTTACCCTAGAACAATGACTTTACAGTGTGGAACTTCATATATTCTTTTTAGAACAAACGTTTGTTTTTTGTAGAGGAATGACTATATTTTGTCCTGGAGAATTCCTGATATCACATAGATGATAGTCACATGGTATACTGGTGAATGAGTTTTAATTTATTTGCTTTATTATTTTTGATTTACTCCTTTTTCTGAGCTTTAAAACTCCTGTGTCCTTTTTACTGGCTGAAGGATATTTAACAGTTATGAATTGGACAAAAGAGTTCCTCAGACTGACCAATAGCTGCTGCTCTGATACAGTATATAGTGGGGATATATATATATATATATATATATATATATATATATATATATATATATATATAGTGTGTGTGTGTGTGTGTGTATAAAATATTGATTGGTATCAGTATTTTAAAAATAATTTTCACAACATCTGAACTTTTGTACATAATGTCTTCATAAGCTTTGCTTATACAATATTTTTTTTGCAATATCTCTTTTTATGAGCTGTTTTTTATGTCTAACCAAAAAAATGTCAGGCAGGTCGACTCACAGTGATATTCCAACATACAGAGGGGAGCGTTTTTGGTTTGGTTGGGGGGAAAAAGTGGCCTAAGTTCTACAAAGAAAGTTTCATTTTGGTACAACAAAATGGTCTACATTGAAGAGAATAAATATTCATACTTCCTCAGTAGGAAGTTGGCATAAACCCGAAATATTGTTGTTTTATTGGGATTCCGAGTAGTGAAGTGGAGAATGTCTTGGGAACGTTTTGAGAATTGGTTTCACTAGTGGGATTTGAAAGGTTGTCTTTGGCACAACTTTAGGTCAATTTGAGTTGGTTTGCTTGGATTTTAAGGTGCATATTAGCTCTTATTGTAAGAGATAATGTTGACTACCTAAGGAATACTGAGTTGTTTGACGTTCGAAAGCAGAAATGATGCACAAAGTCTACTTGTTACTTGTACAAGAGAGCCTGTAACTCTAGATAGCGAAGGCAAAGCACTGAATAATTTACAATTTGGGTTAGATATCAGATACAGGTATCAATATTGGACAATATTTGAATCAGATCAGTCAAACAGACATAAAAACATTCCTTCAAGTTATCCCAGATCAAAATATGGTGGCTCCGGTACCTGTTAAGGATCCAAAATTGAGTGTAGTTTCGCATGGCTTTACATAACGCTGTTGGTCCTTCTCACCTCTTATGCATATGACATTTACTGTCTAGTTCTGGGAAAGGAAGTCTTAGAAGGCCATTGGTTAATTAAGCTCCCTTGTCTCTGTTAGAATGATGATGCTTTTCACCAATAACCCCTTAAAAAAGAAATATTGCAGTTAACCTTCATGGCAGACAAATTTTGTAGATAGAAGCTCAATTCCTCAACTTCGTGCCTTCTCTGATCGCCCGAGGCAAGAGAAAGATGGCATGTTTACTAGATTCTGCTTGTTGTCCTCAAAAAAATGTGCACATTTCATGTATGTGCGTATATATGTGTTTGTGTATTTATTTGTGAGTGGTTGGTAGGAAAACGAGACCGGATGATAAAATCCACGCTTGACCTTTTATAAGTTTTCGACGTTTTTTTCTTTTGGTTTCTCGTAACATCTTAAAATACTCTCATTGTTTAGAGACATTACTAAAGTAACCTGATAAAATGTTCCCTTGCTCTGTTTTGAACGTGTACATAGCAGAATAGAAGAAATAAAACAAGGATTTGCTCGTAGCTCTTCGTGCACTAATACGAAGAAATTTACCTTTCAGAATTTTTTTTCTTAGCTTGTAGAAGTGAACAGACTTTACAATCTATACTATCCTAATTTACAAGATTACCATATCTTTGAAAAGGCAGATATTAATATTTTATTTATTGTATGATCCTCATAATTATGTAAAGCCCAGCTAGCTTTTATTACAATACTTTAAGGCGGGTAAAACTAGTCTTTTAAGGTGTTTATTTTTTGAATAAAGAGAGATACAGCCTTTCAGTTGGTTGTTTGGACACAGTCTACCTCAGTATGTTGTTAGAAATGTATTAGAGCCAAGTGCATCTCTCTTTAGTTGTAAATTGTTTTTGTTTTTTTTACATGCTTGTTTCGGGGTACCCTGACCAACAAAAAGCACATCTGCAATACCTAATTTGGCCACTAGTCTTTGAGATTCTTGCAATCAGTCTGTTCCCGTTTGACGACTGTATTATTTTATTTATTTATTGCCCCCCACCCACCCCCCTCTTTTGGAAAGAAGCTTTTAACCCAAAGATTTACTTTGACGGGTGACATCCTTCTTTTGAAATGTTCGAAATACGCAGAGCCAGTGAAAGTTTAACCCCACAGTATTACGAAACCACAACTTAAAGGAATAGTTCACCCAAAAATGAACATGTTCTCATGATTGACTCACCTTTAAGCCATCCCAGATGTGTATGTCTTTCCTTCTTCAGCAGAACCGAAATGAAGATGATGAACGTACGTCATGCACGAGAGCTAGGTCATTTCAAACAGCATCACAGTGCAGGCCGGAAGTAATGATTTAGAGTTAAAAACATTTTAATTGTCAATTTGTTTCTTACGCCAACCTATCGGTTGGCTTCAGAAGACATTCATTGATCGACTGGAGTCGTGTGGATTCCTTTTATGCCACCTAAATATGCCTTTTGGACCGTCAAACAGCCAGCAGCCCGATAGCACCCATTCACTTGCATTGTATGGACATACAGAGCTGAAATGTGCTTATAAAAATCTTCATTTTGGTTCTGCTGAAGAAGGAAAGACAGACACATCTGGGATGGCTTAAAGGTGAGTCAATCATGAGAGAATTATAATTTTGGGGTGAACTAACCCTTTAAAATATGCTCAACATGAGGTGTGCTATGAGTGGAAAAACGAGTTTTTACTGAATGGTTCCTCGGTAACACCATGTCCGAACCAGGTGCGACTAAATTGACGAGATAAAAGCATTTTCGCATTCAGTGTGTATCGTTAGGACACGGTGTAAAACTAATCAGAACGAGGTATTATGAATAGTTCACAGGCCTGATTATTTATCTCCTTATCTTTTACAAGAAGCACTTATTTAAATATATAGCTATTTTGTTTTTATTTTATCTTTAAAGCCACTTATATCGGTAATACTCATGTCAGTTATGTTTTCTGTGATTTAAGCTGAACTTATTGGGAAACATTACAACTTTAAGTCACTTCCTGAGAGTTATTTACTACTGAACAGTTTATTGCTCAAAAAACAAAAACCAACACGCCATACGTTAAATTTTCTCTCATTGGCTATGTAGCTGTAGTTTAGTGATTCTCTTTGAGAAACAGCTCTTCCTTTGCTCGCCACAATATCTTAAAGTTCCCTCCGATTTTCGAATCGTTTTCGAAATCCAAAAATGTGTTCACTGTTCATTTGTGTTTGTTTGCTCCGAATGTGATTGTCAATATTTTGTCTTTTTTTCCATGTCCATCTGTGTTTTTCTACTGTGAAAAATTTCTATCAATGCCATAGTTTATAGTAAAAACAGGCTTTACCTGCCACTCCTTATGCATGCGTGATCTTTGTAGGTTTTCTTGCAGACAATCCTATGTGCCATAGAGAAAAAAAAAAAAAAAAAAGTTTTTTTTTTCCTCAGGGAGATTTGAGCTTTGGGTTTCATTTATTGGAGGAGCATCAATATCATCCACCGTTCGCTTAGTTGTGGCAAAAGCAAACGGAGAACTGCAAAAACAGTCCTGTCTTTGGATGCTGGTCATGCATCTCTTTTGTTGCCTCTCCATTGCATTTTTGGGGAATAATTTGAGCGCCCCTTGATGGACAACCAATGCTGCGGCTCTGATCCATAGTGCCTTGCACAAACCTAAGTATCCTCCAAGCCAAACCTGGTCAACAAACTCCCTGGACCGGATTCCTTTTTCTTATTTTTTTCCACCTACTCTTGAAATGGAAAAATTCCCAATCTTTGAAATACTGGAGTGTTAGCCCAGCCTATTGTACAGATTTCTCAACGTAGGTACAGATAACGCAAACCTTTAAGGTCTTTGGCTCAATGCTTGGCTTAATATTACTGTGTTGGTATATACGTGAATGATATTCCTTGTTTTATTTTTTAATTAAGCTGAACTTGTCTCTTGGGTTTGTTATGGCTTGCTTTGTGCACCGACGAACCGCCCAACTTCGTAGGATATATTCACTGTTACCCAAATTAGAACTTTGGCAGCTCATGAAAACGAAAAATAAAATGTCACTTGCAGAGAGTTTGTAATTTTGATAAATACTATCCATAGACCTAATTTGAGTTTTTCGCATAAATATACGAACGAAAAATAAAATCTCAAATTCGGTTTTCTAGAGCAAGCTACAGAAGCAGAACACGTTGAGAGCAAGGCATTGTATGTTTTATTGTTTTTAAGAGGAAAAAGTATTACACTTTTTGTCAAAATAGGGAGGGCAAATTCAACTACTTTTCTGGCTGTAAACTTTTACAATTCATGTACAGTATAGAATGAACATTGTCAATGTATATAGCTTGCTTTTTCGATGAAAGTGTGATGTATTATGTTCATGGCATTACACTGTGATTCAGAGATATAAATTTGGTGATTTCACCCCCCCTGAAATGGTCAAAACTTATCGGATGAAAAAATCGTTCTGCGTTTGACCTATAGGCTAATCTTCTTTCACGACATTGCATTGTTGTTTAATTTTTTTATTTCATGTTCAACTACTTGTTTGCCATCCAAGAATGATTGCATATCCTTTGTCTGCTTTTTGTATTTGTAAATTGTTACCCTTTACGGTGTATTATATGAAAAATTTCTCGACATGACAAATTCATAAGGTGACCGTTTGAATAATTGTTTTTCAATGTGAAAAACTGGAAAAGACCACTGCGGTTTCTATAAGGACATTTCTGACTTTGTTATAAGCTACAGTTATGCAAAATAAAAGTACAGTTGACATCTAAAACAATTCACAATATACAGATTTGGATTAAATGTCATATCGGCCCGCAGTTACAGCAGCAATTCAGGTTTTGCTGTTTTGGGCATGTGCTTGCTGTTAATAATGAATGTGTTAAATGTTTCATGTTTATTGTCTTAGTTTGACATCTTTGGGAAGGTATAAATATGATTAATGGGCAAATGCGAAGGGGGTGGTCTTAAGATCTCTGGCGTACACCATTTTAAGCATTAAATTACTATTTAGTTGAGAGTTTCATTTCGTTCTGTCCTTGCTGCTTCTTATTTCGTTGTTTGTTTGTATTTTTATTTTTACCTTTGTGCACATAGACAATCCCCAAAACTGTGTTGTCTGTGTCCTGTCATTCACCTGTATGGTAGAAGATATTATACATTATGTGTATTTTATTTGGAATCATAAATGCACATATGCAGGTGATGTATATGTGTAGATGTATCAGCCACACTTTCCCCTCGTTGGTTGAATTTGTGCCATTTACCCATTTACAATACAGTGCATTCGTATATAGAAAACCAGTCACGCATTTATACAAAATAAACATCTGACCAGGATCAAACTGTGCCATGATTAACTAGTACCAATCGACAGTTTACTTTTTCCATTAGAGCCGAGCAGTGAGATGTACAGAAAATGTTGAAAATGATATGGAAAATAAATCTTGCTGTGTGTAAATTATTCAACAATTAACTGTTAATATGAAATTTATGAATTAAAAATTATTGGGAAAAAATGTCTTGCAGTTGTCTCTTTTACCAAGATAATAAACTGTATTAGTGTTGCATGTTGGGAAAAGTAAATCCCACATTGTTGCAGAGCAAATATTTAAAAAAAAAAAAAGGTGGATATTTACAGAAGCAAATATTGTCACAATTTTAACTATTATCCTTTCCGCATTGGTTTAGAGCAATATAAAAGCCCATTATTAAATTTTACATTTTGCAAATGTTTTAATTTTTTTTTTTTGTCTTTATAATATTACACTTAAATGGGCCTTAACATAAAATTATTTAGCCTGACTGCCTTTATAGTTTAGGAAAAGCATCCCTTGCAAAGGGATCATCAAATCTGGGGGTCCTTTGCATCGAAACCTGCTGCAGAAATGTACTTCAATGTTGCCAGGGTACTACAAAGGTATGCAAAAAAAAAAAAAAAAGTTGTTACCATATATTGCACTTTTTGTTACAGTAGAAAAAGTACTGTGGCGGTAACATGATGGTATCATATAATTATTCCAAGGTACTTAAAGAATACCATGGTATTACCACAATACATAAAACAAAAACATGGTATTTCCATGGGGTTTTTGCTAATTTTGTTTTAGTTATCAATATATCTTATAATTTGTTAATATACTATGTACCATGGTACTAAATGATGACCATATTAATATTCCATGGTATTTACATGTTAAATCACAATGTACTTAAAGAATACCATGGTACATGAACCATCATTTTACCATGGTGTATTACATGTAAAAAAAAAAAAAAAGAATAAAATCATGGTACTATTGTACATTGTCCAGAAAATGACTACTACTACTTTGTACACAGCAACCGCGGATGTAAGGGCTCATGAAAATTTTTGCATTGGATATTTAACCCTTGTGCGTCGATTTAAAAAAAGTTACTCAGAGGCCCTTGGAGGACAAAAATGTCTGTCAAAAAACTGCCTTAATAATATTATATATTAATATTGTTTTCCACTTTCAATTAGTTAATTTTTTTAACCAGCATCAGTCCTGATCATAACTATCAAATATTCATTTTCAGGATTTGTTTATATAATGCCACTGTCACACACACATTTCTCAATACACATATAGTACAAAACACAGACATCCATACGAACACACCCACACAATTTTAGCTGCATCATTTATTCAGTTGTCCTGCAGTGCTCTATAATACAGCAAACAGAAAATAGGGAAAAAGCTTGTATTTGCTCCATAGGCTAAACGTGAGAAAAATGGCGCCATCTGGTGGAAAATATTACAAATTTAAACTTTGAAGCCAGGGCTCCGGAATGAAAGCGTAATATCATAGAAGTCATGATTTAATGCTTTAATGGCACTGGGATCAAATATTGCAGTTTTAATGGGTTTCAATGGGGACATTTTTGTCCTGAAGGTCCTGAGTGTAACTATTTTGTGTATTATAGATGTATTTTAGGAGTTGCGGTTGAAATATCAAAATTCCTCCCAAAATACTCACCTTTGGCCAAATTTATGCCTTTGCTAAAATGATTTTTTTACGCTGTTTGCTCGTGTGCAATACGTCTATAAGATGGATGTCAATAAGACATGCAGCAGACGTTTATGATGTAGAATGTTTGTAAATCTGATATTGCAAATCTTTTTAAGATGTTTAGCAGATGCTTTCCAGAGGAACAGATGTACACGTACAATCTGGGCTGCCAGAATGTTATGATTTATCTCAATAAT
Source organism: Myxocyprinus asiaticus (assembly GCF_019703515.2). Lineage (NCBI taxonomy): Eukaryota > Metazoa > Chordata > Actinopteri > Cypriniformes > Catostomidae > Myxocyprinus > Myxocyprinus asiaticus. The sequence continues at coordinate 4,320,117 of NC_059392.1, read as the reverse complement.
TCCCTATAATTTAATGTTTTTGCTCGCAGAATATATTTATCCAGGCTGTCTGTGAATTTCGCATTTTTACAATGACATTGGTAAAAAGCCTTCTGCTTTAATGTGATACTGCATCTATGCTTCTATGTGTCAGTGCAACATAAACAGAAGCTTGCCATGGTACATGTCCAAAAATAACAGCGATACCACAGTCCTGTTTTTGAACTTTAAAATTATGATTCAGTCAACCAATGGCAGATGGGGTGAGTATGTGGGAAAGCTGTTTGAAAGCCACTATTTTCTGCTATTCCATTGAATGGCACAGAAATCACACACTCCAATGTTAAAACTCTGCAAGTATTGCTATTTTTAGCTAGTAAAATGCAACATTATGTCAGCTTTTGTCTATTATTATTTATTTTTTTTATCTATTAAAGATTTTAATACTTTATTAAGTGAGTAAACCCAAAATATGTCCAAAGAACGGTTGAATTACATAGCAACACAGCCTACGAAACATTTTTAGCTCTAACAGTCAGTAAAGTGTGAACAGCAGCTAGTGTAAGCAAGACTAACTCTTTAAAGGGGTTATTTCATCACCTCAACCACCTCTGCTCTAGTTCCGCTTAACAACTTTTCCTAACTGTGCTCTCACTACAGTGTGAGAACTGAAGAGAAACCTGTCAAATCATCAAATGCACGTGCAAAACACCTCTGAGATCAAGAGTTTGGTTTTCCTATAGTTTTACTCATATAGTCTGTCATTAACATGTTTTTACCATGTAAGAAGGGCCCCATGAGACATGTTAACATAAAGGCAATATGTGCTGCTGCCTGCACTGTATTTCAGTCTAAAGAGGAAGTTGTAACATAATTGTGTGTTTTAAGCTGTGGTTGACACGGCACTCTCTTTTCATATGCTTAAACTGGCAGAAAGTTACCAGCGAGAACTGCTGCACACTTCATACTCTCAGAAAAGGGCGTTTTGCAATTTGTGAATTCTTGGGGAGTCTTCATATCGTTGTTTTTGGTGAGTAGTTTTTGTGGGTCTATGTTGTCTTGATGTACATTAAAAACATTTATTTGACATTATTTTATACAGTAGAGTGAATACTGATAAAGTTGGACACCATTTGGCATTGCTGTTGTCCAAATGGCTACATCAATACTAGATACTATGACACCACTTCATCTATTTTTACCCTGCAGAATCACGTGTATGAACAAATGCATCTCAATGCATGTAATTTGTCATTTTATGTGCACTTTGAAATGAATCTTTGGTAGTGTATTGCCTTTTAAAACTACAGATCAGCTGAGAAGTTATCGTGCAATCTACTGTAGCATTTATATCCTTGAGTTGTAAATGACGCATGGATATTTTTACCTCTATGAGCACAACACGAGCTCAGTTTGATGGATTTCAATGGTGCTTTTCAGCCATTATTGCTTCATGCTTTGTCAGAGTTTCATTTAAGGAACTGTCTAAGCAGAAATACTGTAGTAGTGTGCAGCTAGTGTGTTGCAACTTCATGACAAAGTGTAGAAAATCATAATTCGTGTGCATGATGCTGGTTGGATTCTTTTTTTTCTTGAAATGAGCATGTTATTTTTCAAGAGGAACCAACATAACGCCCGTTTGTGCTCATTGGGGCATCGCAGATGTTTTCCAGTTACTCTTGATTTCGTTTAAGTCCAAATTACTTTGGTTTTTTTTGACAGTTTAGGCTGTTAGTGTTGATCTTGAACAGGTTTTGTGGTAATAATCGAGAACTGCATCATCTTGGTGGGCTGGAAACTTGAAAAGTGAAAGAAAAAAAAAACCTACTCTGCCATTTCAAGTCTTAAACTCTGCCTCACATATTTCCGATATCCTTTATCTTGCACTTACATAAAAGTATCTTTGTATTACCATGTTTTTTGCACACTGTACCATAAATATAGCGTGTTTTTTGGACTCCATAATTGTATTCTTTTCAGTACCTTGGCGTACCATGTAAATACTATGGTACTATCATACAGTGCTATGGTATATATGAAAGAACCATCGGTTACCAACATAGTACAAGGTGAAAAAGACAAGAGAGTACTGTACGTGATCAAAAATATTGTCACAGTACGTGGTGCTGAGAGAAGGACCCAAATGCAGGAAGGCAGAATAGGGCATTTATTAAATAAACGAATAAAACACAAATCAAAACTTTCACGAGGGAGAAGAATTAACAACCGAAAACAAAACAGAAACTAGACCAACTGAAACGGGGAACAGACCAGAACACGCTGACAGAGTTGCAACACAGCAAAACAATCCAACAAAGACAGAAAACAAAGGAGAGTATATATAGGTGCTGGTAATTGGAGGCAGGTGCCGCTGGTGACGAGCTGGGTGGAGAAACGATCGTGGCACATGCAAAACACAAGAGGGGAGAGAGAGGGAAACACAGACACTCACATCAACACACGACAAGATGGACAGAAGGGACTGTCCAGCCCAGACTGTGATAAATATATTGCAGCTGATCGCACTGTGAATTCGCCGACAATAGGTCAAAAGTTCTTTCTCATTCTATAACTGGGGGTACATTTCATGTCAACAAACAAGTACAAAAACAAAGTGCTTTCTCAATAAAACAACTATTGGTTTTAGTTAATATACTGTATTACTTCAGTGTAACATATCTACTAGTTGCAAAGCTTAAGCATTAAACACCTTTATGATATTATAAGAGAAAGGATGTTTTCCCTAGTGAGTTTGTCAACTATGTTACGGACAAGCTGCATGCCATTACAGACACTGATTAAATGCTACACTTCAAGTAACACACATAATTAAAGGTTCTTTTGTCTATTCTGCCATATGTGCAGTCATTCTTTTAAAATAATTAAAAAAATTGTATATTTTTTGCAGATACGCATATGATATTTTCAGCACGGTCACTAGTGACCGTAAAAAAAAAAATTATATCATAAATCTGCCTTAAATATTATTTTGTGAGTTTTAAGAGATGTTATGCAAAACTCTAACCTTTGTGGATGTATAAATATACATTAAAGGATATCAGAAGCAGCTTTCTTGTTATTCGAAATGTAAAAAACAAAAACAGCTATAACATAGTTGACATTGAAAGTAACATAGTTGAAAAAGCAATATCCTGCTTTTTGTTTCACAAAATACAATGACACCATTTTAACTTGCAAAGGAACAGTATCTAGATAATTTTGTAAAAGCAGTTAAATGTCCCTTAATCCCTAATCATCATGATTCACATGCATGTGCACACAGATGAACGAGGGCACACACCCTCTGTGTCCTCTGACGCATACAGGCTTAAATTGACAAAGAAAACTGGTCTATGGACAATAATTCATTATCATCAGTGGACATCAGTGGACATCAGTGGACACAGTAGGGTCACGTCAACTATGTTACCAAAGAATTGGCCATAGAGGGTAACGTATTTGACGGTAACCCAGTTAACAATTCCCCCATTTTGACTCATAATTTCAGTGGTACGCCCATCCTGGTTTGTAAACACCCACAGACTGAAAAACACCCATTATTGTTCGTTTGGAAGTTTCTGGGTGAAATGTCCACAGAGGGGCGCCAAAAGCGAGTTGTATTTTTAGTTGTAATTGATGTAATACAGTCAACAGGAATGTATATTTTATTAGCTCTAACCCAAACCCCAACACTAAACCTAACCGTGAGTGGAGTAAAATGTTTATATTAGAGCGAAAACGAAACCTCTATATCACGCTAGTCATTGTTTATGTGAACGTGATTACTTTGTGGTTTCCACAAAGAACGCCAGTCTTGGAGGTTGCTCACGCTATGCATTGTCAGTAGTGCCACAGGAAAAGGTGAACACATCTGAACTGATGCAAAAATGTCTGGTAGGGGGATGCCGCTTATCAATAATTTAGGAGAATGGGGGAGATTTCAGGGTGCATGAATTTTTGGAAGCAGCATGCCAATTTTTCGGTGTGATCATGTTTAGGGGCCTAGGCTGTGTTTCCCAAAAGCATTGTAAGCCTAAGTAGACGACAGTGGTCTCTATGATCATCTGAAGCTTGTGATGCTTTTGGGAAATGCAGCCCTAGCCGATTATTTAAGAAGACATTTGTCCATTTTAAGAGTGAATACTGCTGTATTCTATGTTTTTTGGACGTGCATTCTTTGAAGTACCCTTGGAGTGCTATGTAAGTACTGTGCTATATGAATATGATCATACAGTGCCATTGTGTGTGTATATATGATATTACCATCTGATACCATCAATGTACCATGGTACCATCACAGCACTTTTTTGTAAGGTTACTATTATACAAAATTCCCTCCAGTTCACATCCAGGGTTGCTTTCTTTTTTCTTGTACTCCCTCCCTCATTTTGGCTCAGTTTAAGCCCCCGCCCCAATGCCTCTTGACTTTGAATCATATGTTAACTAATCCCTGCCGGTTCTCTCATCTGATCCGGCTGTTGGACTCTAGTTTTCCTGATCCCTCTCTCGCTCACTCCTCTACGGGACCTGCACCATCCACATGGCAGATCCACCTCTGCACAACTCCTGGCCCTCATTCTCCTGGATGAAGCGATGGTCCTTCAAAAGAGGTAGAGAGGAGGCTTCTGTCCTTTGCAAAATCCATGTCATCTTTGCTTTTCCTCTCCTCAGCACTTTTTCTGTGCTGTATTTGCTCTGTGTCGATTTGTTTACAATAACAGACCTAAAAACGGTGGAAGTTGTTGGTTGTGAAAGTCCACTGAGGCCTTTTGAAGCAAACTAAATGACACGTGTGTATTCTGCAGTTGTTAGTTAGTGTGGTAACTTTAAATAGTTGAGGAGGTGTGTTCATTTTGACCAAACAAGAATGTGGTTGAGAGAGCTACTTATCAGATGTTCCATAAAATTTTGGTGTATCGGTGGTGTGTTGGACTGGTCACATTGTGAATGGGATGTGCACTGAGGGTGACACACCGCATGCGGCTCTTATGACTTGAGAGAATATGTGTTCACATACACACTATCACGTTTTCACAGTCCTAACAATACTGCGTGGTTGTGCACTGTAATTACTGGAATTTGTGTGAAAAAGAGGAAATATGTTGAAACCATAACAAAACTATTTGGTACTTCTGCCTATGAAATGAATGACTCTTATGAGCTGTTTCTTTTGAATCTACAGCAACCATTGCAGCTTTGGTGTTGCCAGTTATAATACTCTTGAATTAGTTTAATTAAACTAGCATGACATTATAATTCAACAAATTACAAGGTAAGCATTTACCTCACTCCAGGGATTCAAATGTACAGCACAGTTGAGCTATTTAGAGCCTGTTTTCTGTTATTAAGACCAAAATAAAGCTTTGGACCTTAACTGAGTGTGTATGTGAAAAAACAGATCTTTCTGCAGTAGAACATCTAACCCTTGTAAAAACTGAGAGGCCCTTTGTTTAAGTATTCACGTTGGAGCATATAAGATGGGGCCAGCCATAAAAGGATATTTGAACATGACAAGCATCATAGTACTTGTACAGTTTACATATCACGCGTCTAACTCGGATACAAACAACTTTGCCATGCTTGGACTATGTCATCCGTCTAGATGATTTACGTTTGAAAATGCTGTACAGTTCATTCACCGCTTACAGACAGGCCATATTGGCAACATCGTTGGAGATGGCGGCTTCTAAGTAGTGGTCTGGACTTTGGTGTCTGGGTTTTGTCATCATCAACACCATCATAATCATAATTCAGGATTCAACAGGAACTCTGAGCTTCAGAAAGGTCTCTTATGCGATGCCTCAAAATAGATGGGTCATCCCTAAATGTATCTCCATAAAAGCATGCAAAATGCAAAATTCAGATGACACGGAGCATTTTGTGTCTCCACACATTCTGTGGTCCATAAGAAGAGCTTTATAAAGATTAATAAAGTTCTTGATTATCCATAGTATGTTCTTCAGACCAGCATTTTGGTTCGTATTGGAAAAGTGGTTCTAGATACAGGAAAAGTAAAGCCCTACTGGGTTAAAAAATGGCTCTCCAGAACTGTGTCTCTATACTGCTTTGTCATAATCCTCGTACATCAACAAAGTAAGAGACATGATGTAATTAGATGCCACAGTATCCAAAATGTCACACCACTCTTGATTTGTTTTGTCTGGTGCACAACAAGTGGCAGTGTGTGGTAATAAACGTCACCAAAGTCAACACTGACTATGAGTTCACGATTAAGGGGCCGTTCACAAAGAACACGTCTTGTGGTATAAAAAATACTGGACGCTGCACAACACAGGTGTCTCAAGATGTGGTCTTAACCCTTGAAGTTTTTAACTTGACCCGGCATCTAATAATAGCATCACTCCGAGCACGAGATGCTGCAAAAAAGCAGCACAATGGTCAAAAACGTCCATCTCACACACGTTTACATTTAAAATAAGTGCGGGCAGACAGAAATGAGGTCAGTGCTGCAACAGATATTCAAGCTAAATTTGTGAGATTTGTGTTTCAGGATCAGACTGCAAACCATGCACCCAGCTTCGTGTTCCCGTCTCCACAACCAGCTCATCCTCTTCCTTGTCTCCAGCCTCCATCCCAGAAGACGTCTTCTTTAGTAGTACTCCTGAGGACAAGGTAAGGCCAATGTTTAATAAAGTTACTGTACCCGCTGACTACCAACCCTGGAGTCGTGAGTTTGAATCCAGGGTGTGCTGAGTGACTCCAGCCAGGTCTCCTAAGCAAACAAATTGGCCCGATTGTTAGGGAGGGTAGAGTCACATGGGGTAACCTCCTCGTGGTCGTGATGAGTGGTTCTCGCTCTCAATGGGGCGCATGGTGAGTTGTGCGTGGATTGCAGAGAGTAGCATGAGCCTCCACATGCTGTGAGTCTCCGTGGTGTCATGCACAGCTAGTCACGTGATAAGATGCACAGATTGACGGTCTCAGAAGCGGAGGCAACTGAGACTTGTCCTCCAACACCCGGATTGAGGTGAGTAACCACGCCACCACGAGGACCTACTAAGTAGTGGGAATTAGGCATTCCAAATTGGGAGAAAAGGGGATAAAATTAAAATAATAATAATAATAATGTTACTGAACCATAACGTTCAAGAGTTAAAGGGACAGTTCGCCCAAAAAAGGACAATTCTGTCAACATTTACTTGCTCCCATATCGTTTCTTACCTGTATGGCTTTCTTTCTTCCGTGGAACACAAAAAGAGAGATTTTGAAGAATGTTAACACTGCTCTTTGTCGTACAGCCAAAGTGACTAGGGACTGGGGCTGTTGAGCTTTAAAATGTACCGTAAAAGTAGCCCGTACGACTCGTGCGCTATATACCAAGTCAGAGAAACTGACAGATATTTTACTTCAAATTAAAGTTAAGCTCTCAAATCTCATACGTGCTTGCATAGTTGAGCTACAGTGTTTATATTGTACTGTATTATGAAATGTATAACATTTAATTATGTAATAAAATACATTAAAAATGCAATTCACGCAAAACGATTACTCTTCTATAACCCCCCAAATAAAAATAAAAGACTCCAGTTATTCATAAATAATATTGTATGTGTTTAAATCTTATGTGTTTATAAACAACAACTTTTTTTTTTTTTTTTGTCCTAATTTTGTAAACATGTAATTCTGGTTCTGTTCATTCTACCGCACTTTAAAAAGTCTCATTTTGTTCCACTAGATGGCAGCAAGCACTAGAACATTTTTTTTTCTCTATCACATTCCATCACAACAAACAGATCTGAAATGTAGGTGGCACTCTAATGCATTTTAGCTCTCAAAGATAAGCTTGTCCATAGACATTCAGTCTAATTTTCAGTTCAAGCACCACCCTCATTGTTTCATTGAATATCTCGGCCTCTGAGTGGACTAGAAGCTCAATCTAGATGTCATTAGAAAGCTGAGATCCTCCCCTTTGATCCCCCTCACCCTGATATATAATATTTTATCATCAATAGTCGGAAACATATTTTTCTAATGATTTGTTTATCATGCTTTTCCTTCTGGATGGCATATTTTGTTCTGGACATCTAAGATATAACATTGGAATATTCAGCCAAGCAAGCTCACAGACTAGTAAACATTGGCTCATTTTTTAGATAACCTTCTAAGGTAAAAGCAGATATAAGGTTTTTAGCTATTTAAGGGTTAACATCAGCAGTTATCGGAGCATAAAGAGACATTTGTATTTGATGACTTAAAGAAATTTCACTTTGTGATTCTTTTGAAAATCTTTCAAACTGAGGTATTAGGGCAACAACATTAACTGTACAGTCACATTCCTGAGAACAAGAGCTTTCATTTGATATATGACTTGTCCATTTAGGTGCTATGTGAAGGACTTTTATTTTGCTATAAATATGTCTACCCCATTACCTTTGGGGTACACCAATTTTTTTTGTGGCCTTATTTTGTTATTTTAAGTAACATAAATGCAGAATTGATGGTTATCTCTGAAAAGTTCAGATTATGAGCTTTCAAATGATACCAAAAATGTCATGTGGTGCAATTGTCTAGAGACAATATAAAATCAAAGTCTTTAAAAATAATTTAAAAAAACAAAAAAGCAATGTTGGCATGAGTAGTGCAGAATAATCCTTTATTAATATTTCTTAAAACAATTAATGTGTATGAAAATATGATTAATATATATATATATATATATATATATATATATATATATATATATATATATATATATATATATATATATATATATATTTTTTTTTTTTTTTTTTACTTTTGTCATCCAAATCAAAGTCATTTGGTGTAACCAACATGTAGCCATTTTGATGTTGACAAAAACCATAAAACAGTTAGGACCCCTTTAGACACCCATGACTAAGTGTGATTTTTTTTAATGAAAAGGCTCATTTTGTTCAGGTCATGTGGTGTAACCCCAAGGAAACTTCTTGATATTCTTCTCAAAAATTCATGATATTTGTACAAATTACAAATATTATATATTTTTACATTAATAAATGTGTTTGAAAACTTCATGATTAGGTTGTGTACATTCACATGTATTTATGGTGTAAGGAAATAACTTTTTACTTGATGGTTACACCACATGACATTTTTTATTTATTTTTTGTAGAAAATGCTTTAAATGTTTTTCAAAAATGTATGAAACCAAATTCGACACAAAGATTTTATTTCTACACATTTGACACTTGTGTTTTAAACTAGATTTGAAAAGATTTCTAATTTTTATTCCCTCTGACAACTTTATTTTTTAATGAAACAAAGTTTCAAGAAAAATCATTATTTTTTTGTCATATCAATAAATATCAATATTTTGACATTTTTATGAAAAGGCACATTTCGTTCAGGTCATTTGGTGTAACCCTGAGAAAACGTCTTGATATTTTTGACTAGATTTGTACAAATATTTCTGAAAAAATGTTTGAAAACATTTTGAAATTAATGATTAAATAAATAAATTCTCATGGTGCAAGGAAAGTATTTTAATCCCTTTAATTTGATAGTTACGCCACATGACATTTTTAGACATTAAGTGAATTTTTATAGAAATGCTATAAAAAAAAAATCAAACATTTGTGAAATCCAACATGGACACTAAAATTACAAGATTTCAATGAACTTCACACGTGTTTCAAATAGAGGTAGACCGATATATCGGTTTTACTGATTAATCGGTGCCGACAGTTGCTTTTTGGAACTTTTTTCGTTTATCTGCAAAAATCTGTAGATAGTTGCCAATAGTTTTTTCATAATTTAGTCATTTCAAAATAAGAGTCCCTGGTGTGTTTTGGGCTTGTTTATACTTAAAAGTCCTGCGTTAAGTGCCAAATCTTAATTATTGGGATTTTGGTTGAAAAAAAAAAACTGCGTCTGGGATTTTATTCATTTTGAAATCCATAAAGCCCGCCATTATAAATAAAGAATAATAAAAAAATTTAACATTCTATGAATCAATTTGAAAAACTATCGACCGATTAATCGGTTATCGGCCTTTCACACCAACTTAGTCATCGGTATCAGTAAAATCCACTATCGGTCGACCTCTAGTTTCAAACTATAGATTTTATCAACTCAGACAACCAATTTTTAAATGACCCATACCTGACACAAGGCGTAATCAAATATTTGAAGAATGGACGACAAATACGCTGGGTTAAATACACGTCATGGGTCACCAGTCTTTCGAAATATGTTTCCGCACAATTCTGTGGCCAATTGTTTTCTGATAAACATATATATATGGTGGACGAAGCCAAGCTACAATTGCATTATCAAAGTCCTAAGTCCAACTTCGCAAAAATTAAAGCTTTAATATGATGAATTAAAAGAGGAATTATTGTTTTAGTCCAACTTTTAAAGTGCATGTAAATGTTGATATGAGAAATGCAGGCATCAATGATATTTGACATCACTGATGTAAAAAAAAAAAATCAGTTTGTTTGTTGCACAAAGCTACCACATGGCTTCAGAAGACTTGGAAGGAAATATGGACCATTTGTATAATACTTTGATGGTGCTGTATTATAATTTGTTGAGCTCCAGTCAACTTTCGTTTCTGCACAACATCCTCACATCTTTTCCGTGTTTCGCGGAAGCAAAAATTATATCATAAAGGCTAATTTAACCCTTTAATTGGTCTGGCGTAGCTGTAAAACTCACAAGGACTGAGTCATGAGTTATCACCATTCTGACATTGAGCAAAGTCCTTAACCACAGGTTGAACCATAATTTCCTTTAAATAAAATCATCTGCTAAATGTCTTCATATTCACTAATATCCAATGACTCTTTTATCACTAGCACGGGACTCTTTCAGTTCAGAATTCACATTATTAGTCATGCAATGACCTCAGTGTTGCATCTTGAGAGCTACCCAAGAAGGTTAGCTGTTCATTGACTTCCTGTTTTTAGAGGAACTGCTTGGCTGAGAGTGACGGTGACTGCAGTAGTGGAGAAGACCTCTTGGACTTCAGCTCTTCTCTGAGAGATTCAGAGTATTTCAGAGATCTCCAACTTGGATCCACATTGACTGCTCACCTATCCGAAGATCAATTTCCCGTTTTGGTCACAACTTTGGGTGATAAGTTACCTACGTTACCTTCTCAGACAACGGCAGAGAGTGGATCCTACCTCAATTCCTCAGTGTTCCACACTGGTCAACCTTTGCAGATAGATCACACTGTGATTTCTTCTGAAGGTGAAGCTATGGACCGCCTGGTTGCCATCAGAACCTCAGAGTACGAGGATTATCCTGGATCCGAGCAAGATGATGATTCAGACATGGAAAACTTTCCGATTTTGGTTCGGTCCATGTCCACTTCACGTCGACACAGTTGGGAGGTACCAGTTTCGCCAGTTGACCTGGGAAGAAGGTAAGAAGTAATTGGGCACACAAGTCGCACTTTATAAATGTCTGAATATCATTGCATTAAAAAAAATAGATCAAAGCAAGTGGTGTCTGTGTACAAATGCTGCTAGAGTTTCTTTCAGAACTAACTTCACTTTTCAGAGACATTTCTGTTTACCCAGGTGCCCTAGCAGAGGACTTGGTTTGATAATTTGTTATCTAAGGATATAATGGTAGAAATCGTGGTTTCAAATATTTTATTACATTTTATGTTAATGTATGTTACATTTTTTGGAACACAAATGAACCATTGTGTGACTACATTAAAAGTGTAGTAACCTTTTGTTTTTGTTTTTTACTATTAATTCTGATTTTGATTATGATATTACCATACGTTTGGTTTTCCTGTATTATTACTATGGTTATACTATTAATATGATGTTTAAAATATGGTTAATGTAATAAAACCATTTTTTTTATGGTAATTATAGTTTTACTACAAATTTCATAGTTTAACTATGATAATTAATGTTCATAAGGAATGAATAAAGCTATTGCAAGGAAATCCAAAATAATTGCGAGGGAATGCAAAACTTATTGCAAGGTAACAGAAATGTTTTGTAAGTGAACCCAAAATAACTGCAAGGGAACCAAAAATTATTTAGAGGGAACGCAAAACTTACAGTATTGCGAGGGAACATACATTTTTTGGTAAGGGAACCCAAAATAATTACAAGGGAGCGCAAAACTTATTGCGAGGAAACAAAAGTAATTGCAAGGGAGCCCAAAATAACTGCGAGGGAATGCAAAATTATTGCAAAGGAACCCAAAATAATTTAGAGGGAACACAATTTTTTTGGTGAGGGAACCCAAAAAAATTGCGATGGAATGCAAAATAACTGTAAGGGAACACAAAACTTATTACGAAGGAACCCAAAATAATTGTGAGGGAACACAAAACTTATTGCGAGGGAACCCAAAATAACTGCAAGGGAACACAGAACTTATTGCAAGGGAACCCAAAATAATTGCGAGGGAACACAGAACTTATTGCAAGGGAACCCAAAATAATTGCGAGGGAACACAGAACTTATTGCAAGGGAACCCAAAATAATTGCGAGGGAACACAGAACTTATTGCGAGGGAACACAGAACTTATTGCGAGGGAACCCAAAATAATTGCGAGGGAACACAGAACTTCTTGCGAGGGAACACAGAACTTATTGCAAGGGAACCCAAAATAATTGTGAGGGAACACAGAACTTATTGCGAGGGAACACAGAACTTATTGCGAGGGAACCCAAAATAATTGTGAGGGAACACAGAACTTATTGCGAGGGAACACAGAACTTATTGCGAGGGAACACAGAACTTATTGCGAGGGAACCCAAAATAATTGCGAGGGAACACAGAACTTATTGCGAGGGAACCCAAAATAATTGCGAGGGAACACAGAACTTATTGCGAGGGAACCCAAAATAATTGCGAGGAAACACAGAACTAATTGCGAGGGAACATAATATAATTTTTTGAGGGAACGCAAAACTTAGTGTTAAGGAACGCAAACTATTACGAGGGAGCGCAAACATTTTTGGGAGGAAACCCAAACAAATTTGTGAGAGAACACAAAATTATTTTAGAAAATAAATTCCCTTTCTGTCCACTAAAGGTCTCTAAATACTTTTAGGGACCTCTATACATTTCATATCAGTTTTTGGCACATTAATTATTGTCAAATAGCTACAGAAATTTACATAAATTGTTGTAAAATGACGAGTGAAATGTTCTCACTCATCTGACATACAGTATATTAAATAAATAAATTTTATTTTTTTGAGGTTTTGTTGTTTGTTTGTTTGTGTCATTAAGAAGTGATGTCACTTTTTAAATTTTTTGGTGAAGAACAAGTCTTGTACAATATGTGACTTGAAGAGTCACTCGTTGTAAGTATGAATGCATACATACACACTGTATGTTAATGTGTGTGTGTGTGTGTGTAGGTTCAGTCTAGACACTAACGGCATTGACAGCGATGGAGAAAGAGATGTTCAGAGTCTAGTCAAAAGTTCCCATTTACCCTCTTCCTCATTCTCAGAGAGCTCAGTGGAAGAGACACCCAGCGTTGTGGACAATGAAAGCTCCAAAACACCAGTAACTGTCACAAATCTGCATCTTAAAAGCATAGTGCACCCAAAATGAAAAGTCTGTCATCATTTACTCACCATCATGTCATTCCAAACCTGAATGCCTTTCTTTCTTCCACAAATTGAATTATGTAATCATGAGTAAATTATGACAGAATTAGAATTTTTGGTTGAACTCTACCCTAACCCTAACCCTTTAACACAAACAAAGACTGTAACATAACCTTGACTGTAATAATTAATTTGTTTAATAACCATTTTTTCACATGGTTTGGTTATAATGTCAGCAGCCACCCACATCAGGCAGGACGGTGTATTCCAGATCTGAGATTCTCGCCACTGATGAACAATTTCAAGCAGACAGAGTCTCACGCATACTGGAAACTTCAAAGCAGGCAGCCAGAGAGGCAGGAGGTCAGTTCTGCAATTAGACATAGAGGCCAGAGTCCAAAATGAATAAAATCCCAGATTTAGTTTATTTTTCAGCCAAACTCCCAATAATAATCAGAAACAAAAGAAGATTTGGTGCATAACATGGGACAAGGATGAAACAATGCTCTATTTTTAATATGTACCAAATTAAGCTTTTTATAGTCTATATATTATTTTTATTCACAATATGAAGTTGGAGACACAATGTATGTGCTGACGAGGGACGTTTCTATATAGTCGTATTTTTCTTTGCATGCACGTGCTTCAATTTTATAAACAATTCAATTTATTTCAGAGGAACACAGAGGAATAAAAAAACTATCGGCATAGATTTTTGCTGATAACCGATAGTCCCAAAAAGCAACTATCAGCACCAATTAATAGGTAAAACCGATATGTCTTGTTTTGAAAAAAATCTAACTTAATTGAGTGAGGTTTATTTTTAAAACCAGAAAAAAACTATCTGCCAATGGGGTAAGAAAGTAAACTCAATTCAAAGGGAAAAGATGTTTATTTTAAGTTTATTTTTTAATCTCTCATATTGTGTTTGGGGCCCACTTTATATTAGGTGTCTTTAACTACTGTGTAACATTAAAATACATACAATACAACGTATTCATTGTGTATCTACATGTTGCTCTGCAAAATTCTCACAAGATTCACATTTGCTGCTACTGAGGTTGAGGTACGGTTAGTATAAGGGGTGAATTAGGGGTTAGAGTAAGGGGTTAGGGTTAGTATTAGTTTAGAGTAAGGGGTTAGGGATTAGTATTAGGTTAGAGTAAGGGGTTAGGGTTTGGGGTTAGGGGTTAGTATTAGTTTAGAGTAAGGGGTTAGGGTTCAGGGTTTGGGGTTAGTATTAGTTTAGAGTAAGGGGTTAGGGATTAGTATTAGGTTAGAGTAAGGGGTTAGGGTTAGGGGTTAGTATTAGTTTAGAGTAAGGGGTTAGGGTTCAGGGTTTGGGGTTAGTATTCATCTGGAGTAAGGGGTTAGTATTAGTTTGGATAAAGGGGTTTAGGTTTCGGGGTTAGGAGTTAGTATTAGGTTAGAGTAAGGGGTTAGGGTTTGGGGTTAGGGGTTAGTATTAGTTTAGAGTAAGGGGTTAGGGTTCAGGGTTTGGGGTTAGTATTAGGTTAGAGTAAGGGGTTAGGTTTGGGCTTAGGGTTTAGTATTAATTTAGAGTAAGGGGTTAGGGTTCAGTGTTTGGAGTTAGTATTAGGTTAGAGTAAGGGGTTAGGGTTTGGGGTTTGGGGTTAGTATTAGGTTAGAGTAAGGGGTTAGGGTTTGGGGTTAGTATTAGGTTAGAGTAAGGGGTTAGGTTTGGGCTTAGGGGTTAGTATTAGGTTAGAGTAAGGGGTTAGGTTTGGGCTTAGGGGTTAGTATTAATTTAGAGTAAGGGGTTAGGGTTCAGGGTTTGGGGTTAGTATTAATTTAGAGTAAGGGGTTAGGTTTGGGCTTAGGGGTTAGTATTAGGTTAGAGTAAGGGGTTACAGTTTGGGCTTAGGGGTTAGTATTAATTTAGAGTAAGGGGTTAGGGTTCAGGGTTAGGGGTTAGTATTAGTTTAGAGTAAGGGGTTAGGGTTCAGGGTTTGGGGTTAGTATTCATCTGGAGTAAGGGGTTAGTATTAGTTTGGATAAAGGGGTTTAGGTTTCGGGGTTAGGAGTTAGTATTAGTTTAGAGTAAGGGGTTAGGGTTTGGGGTTAGGGGTTAGTATTAGTTTAGAGTAAGGGGTTAGGGTTCAGGGTTTGGGGTTAGTATTAGGTTAGAGTAAGGGGTTAGGTTTGGGCTTAGGGTTTAGTATTAATTTAGAGTAAGGGGTTAGGGTTCAGGGTTTGGAGTTAGTATTAGGTTAGAGTAAGGGGTTAGGGTTTGGGGTTAGGGGTTAGTATTAGGTTAGAGTAAGGGGTTAGGGTTTGGGGTTTGGGGTTAGTATTAGGTTAGAGTAAGGGGTTAGGTTTGGGCTTAGGGGTTAGTATTAATTTAGAGTAAGGGGTTAGGGTTCAGGGTTTGGGGTTAGTATTAGGTTAGAGTAAGGGGTTAGGGTTCAGGGTTTGGGGTTAGTATTCATCTGGAGTAAGGGGTTAGTATTAGTTTGGATAAAGGGGTTTAGGTTTCGGGGTTAGGAGTTAGTATTAGTTTAGAGTAAGGGGTTAGGGTTTGGGGTTAGGGTTTAGTATTAGTTTAGAGTAAGGGGTTAGGGTTCAGGGTTTGGGGTTAGTATTAGGTTAGAGTAAGGGGTTAGGTTTGGGCTTAGGGTTTAGTATTAATTTAGAGTAAGGGGTTAGGGTTCAGGGTTTGGGGTTAGTATTAGGTTAGAGTAAGGGGTTAGGGTTTGGGGTTAGGGGTTAGTATTAGGTTAAAGTAAGGGGTTAGGGTTTGGGGTTTGGGGTTAGTATTAGGTTAGAGTAAGGGGTTAGGTTTGGGCTTAGGGGTTAGTATTAATTTAGAGTAAGGGGTTAGGGTTCAGGGTTTGGGGTTAGTATTAGGTTAGAGTAAGGGGTTAGGGTTCAGGGTTTGGGGTTAGTATTCATCTGGAGTAAGGGGTTAGTATTAGTTTGGATAAAGGGGTTTAGGTTTCGTGGGTTAGGAGTTAGTATTAGGTTAGAGTAAGGGGTTAGGGTTTGGGGTTAGGGGTTAGTTTTAGTTTAGAGTAAGGTTTTAGGGTTCAGGGTTTGGGGTTAGTATTAGGTTAGAGTAAGGGGTTAGGGTTTGGGGTTAGGGGTTAGTTTTATTTTAGAGTAAGGTTTTAGGGTTCAGGGTTTGGGGTTAGTATTAGGTTAGAATAAGGGGTTAGGGTTCAGGTTAGGGGTTAGGTTTTGCGTTTAGGAGTTAGTATTTGGTTAGAGTAAGGGTTCAGTGTTCGGGGTTAGTATTCGTCTGGAGTAAGGGGTTAGTATTAGTTTGGAGTAAGGGGTTAGGGTTTGCGTTTAGGGGTTAGTATTATGTTAGAGTAAAGGGTTAGTGTTAGGTTAGAGTTAGGGGTTATTGTTTAGGGTAAGGGTTGGGTTAGGGGTAAGGTTAACAGTGTAATTACAGATGTAATTAAATGTAAGTACAATGTAATAACATGTATGCACATAATAATTACATTGTATTACATTTTTAAGTGCATAATATTTAGTATTTTTGCTAAAAATAAAGTCCTGATTTCTTTGTGTTGCTTTGTGATTCCAGAAGTGCAGGAGTCGGAAGAGGGGCTTCAGTCTGTGGAGGGACAGAGTCACGTGTAAGTTTCTGACAGGGTCATGTGTAAGTTTCCACAATTATATAACCACACACCATATAGCTGAAGAGTTACATAGTATTCTAATATTGTTTGAGTCAGTGAAGTTACGTATATATATCTGAAGACTTACTGAAAAACTTCTGGATCTATCAAGAAGACCATGTGCTGTTTGAATGGGAACTCTATAGTGTTACTCAGGGTTAAGGTCAAGGAAAGGTCACAGGGGAATTGTGTGGCCCTGTATATGTGAGCCAGGCAAAGTAGTGTTGTTTTGCTGTTGGTTTTATTTGGACAGCGGCCCGTACCATGTGCCCTCCTCTCAGTACCAAAATAACACCGTACCATGTGCCCGTACCATGTGCACATACTCAGCCTCAGTGTCTTGTTTGTCTTAGGCTGATGGTACAGAGACTTCTGCGAGAGCTTAAGCAGTATCATGGGTAAGTAAACACAGTGTGAAGGAAGCCTGCTGCCCAGCTGTCCTAACTAACATGAGTGGAACTGGCCTGCGGTGTGTTTACAGGGCCAAAAAACAAAGCATTGTTTGTCACCTGGCTGTCTTGGACTTGTCGTGTATGTTTGCATGTTTATGACATATATTTAATCCTGGTGGGTTGGGTTGTTCTTGTTTTATCTCAAACACATGCATGAAAACCTGAATGTGCTTTTAACAAGGTCATGAAATATTTGCGTGATAATTGACGCTTCTAACAACAGACTAGCAATATGATATGTTCTGAATTGAATGCTAGTGTACTGCTTACTGCGTAGTATACACTTTATACTGCATACTATTGTTTTAAAGAGTCAAAACTAGGGCTGGGTATTGATACAGATTTCCCGATTCGATTCCGATCACGATTAGATTCAATTCGATATGGGTACATTTCTGTTACAAGGTTCATTTTGCTTACATATGAACGAGATGCTCTCTCAGCTAATGCTCTTATAAAGGAACCTTCTAGACAGCCCTTCTAGGTACAATTCAAAAATATAAATTTTACCAATACATTTTTATCATTGATTTTTCATCAAATTTGTCACATTTTAGCTTTTGAAAAACGTTCAAATTCAGTCTATTCCATCAATTCATGACTTGAAATTGCATTGATTATGTTGCATATATATTTTTGCATACTTGCATAATTTGTACAAGTATTTACATTGACGTAGAACATGTGCTAAATCTGTACTGTCTCTTTAAGACTAGTGCATATAACGAGAGAAGACGTGCTTGGTTTCTTTAGCGCATCTATGTGTGATTAAAATTAAATGTTTCTTTGTTGTTTTTAATCAACAAATGACTGTAAAGAACAGAAAGGGTATTAAAAGAGACATTATTCAATGACAGATGGATTCGTGGATCTCGTCTTTGGACAAACAAAACGAGTTTAACCAAATTTTTACTTTCAACACGCAGTGAAAGGATCTCTGTGCTAATAACTTCTCCACTATACAACTCAATCACTGATAGTGTAATCTGAACATTTACTAGCTAGTGGCTAATCATAGATATTTTTGGTCGCATAGCATGAGATTTGGTTGCACATGCAAGTGATTTACTTGCATTATAGAGGGTTGCCACATAAAGTGAAAGATCAATCTTGGGGTTTAGGAATCGATATCGTTCAAACGAAGGTCGCGATGCATCGGAAAATCAATATTTTTACCCAGCCCTAGCCAAAACAGTATGCATTATGCAGCAACTAACATTTCAATTAGCCTAGTAGTATGGTACATTGAGTGTGTCTACATGCAAGCAAATACGCTGATAACTACCAACAATTTGCTTATTAAAAAATCCAACAATGCAAGAAAATCACATTTACGTGAGACTTGAAATTATCTGAACATTCTCCGCATTTGACGTCAAAACGTGAACAGGCATGCACACAGCAATTGTGCACATTGGCCGTCAAGAAGAACGCCGTAAAGGTGTTTACATGCAATGTGAAATCTGCTTGTGCCGATCATTTTTTTCCTTAAACCGTTTATTGCCTTACCCCGATAAAGTAACATGACCAAGCACATCGTCGGCTTATTAAGTATAATCGGTGTAAAATCATACATGAAAACAAGCTCATTGTTGTCATATGACCTCACTACTGAATGTTGCAATTTTTTAAATTGTTTATTCCCTGTTCTCCCAATTTTGGAATGCCCAATTCCCACTACTTAGTTGGTCCTTGTGGTGGCGCGGTTACTCACCTCAATCCGGGTGGCGGAGGACAAGTCTCAGTTGCCTCCGCTTCTGAGACCGTCAATCTGCGCATCTTATCACGTGACTCGTTGTGCATGACACCGCGGAGACTCACAGCATGTGGAGGCTCATGCTACTCTCCGCAATCCACGCACAACTTACTACGTGCCCCATTGAGAGCGAGAACCACGAGGAGGTTACCCCATGTGACTCTACCCTCCCTAGCAACCGGGCCAATTTGGTTGCTTAGGAGACCTGGTTGGAGTCACTCAGCACGCCCTGATTCGAACTCGCGACTCCAGGGGTGGTAGTCAGCGTCAGTACTCGCTGAGCTACCCAGGCCCCTGAATGTTGTATTTTTAAATAATATATACAGTATAATATGGTTGTTTTCCACTTTTTATAAAATTGGAGGTTAACCTTTTGGCAGGCTCATAAAATTATGAGTCAAGAAAGATATTGGGGTTGATCGTGATTTGCGCAATCGCGGTTGATAGTCAATTAATTTGTCACATTGGAAAATAAAGGTCAATTCGAGCACTTTGCTTGGTGGGATACGGTGTGTATGCTGCACATTTTGGCAAATGTTGTAGGTTATATGGATCCATTCGTATATTCACACTTTCGCAGTGTACATACTGCATACTACAAAAATAGTATTTTTAGCATGGCCGGGTCTAAGGCGGGGTTGGGGGGGCATTCTCCTTGTGCCCCCCCCAGACACTTCTGACATCCTGCTCCCGGTCCGATGAAGAGACAACCACAAGATCAAAATGCCCCCCAAAAATGGCATCTTAGTACTGGCCCTGATGCATAGTATGTTAGAATGCCATTTCGAACATACATAGTGTTCTTGTATTAAGCATGCATTATTATACTGAATTAATTTAATCCTGATTTCTTTTAGAGTTAAACGCAGAACTTCAAACACGGAAAGAAAAGAGTCATCAGGGAATGTTACGTGGTATGAATTTCTCTCCAATGAGTAAGTCATTTGCCTTTTTTGGCTATTGAAATAAGTTTAAGGGTGCTATAAGCGATTTTAGCCATTTTGCTAACATCCTCAATTTAACTTCAAAACCCCGCCCTCCAAAGACATGTCAGCCAACCTGATGTTAGCAAACCTGAATGCACAAAATGACTGATATGCAGAGAGTGTTTCTGATTCTGGCTCACCCAACTTGTTTTTGCTGTTTATGCATACTATCTAAGCTTACAGCACCTTTAATCGATTATCATATTAATTTGAATTGGGTCTACCCTCATTCTTTAACAAACCTCTTAAATTTGAATTTGGATTGAATTGCATTTGTATAGAAATGACGAGGAAGAGGAGGGAAGGCCAGAGCGTCCGGAAAGAGGTACTAAAGTCAAGCGTACTCTCAGTTCACTGAGGAACCGAATGACTGGATCCTTCAACAAAGACAAAGTAATTAAACACACAGGCATTGACATCACTAATGCTCATGTCCATTTCTGCAGAACATTGTTGAAACTTCCCCTTTTCTTGAATGTGTTGAATTTCAACGCACCACCTTTAGAAGAGAGCTAAAGTAAAAGTACTGTACTTCATGCAATCTAGGGAGAAGTTGCAAACCTTTCTTTGAATCAGACAATGTGTCAATTGTTTATTATCTTTTTAATCAAATAATCAATTGTTTTTAACACTTTACAATAAGGCGGTAATTTTTAACATTAGCTGCCAACATTAGTTAAAGGAATATTCCGGGTTCAACACAAGTTAAGCTCAATCGACAGCATTTGTGGCATAATGTTGATTACCACAAAAATATGTTTTGACTCGTCCCTCCTTTTCTTTAAAAAAAAAGCACACATCTGGGTTACAGTGAGGCACTTACAATGGAAGTGAATGGGGCCAATCTGTAAACATTAAAATACTCACTGTTTCAAAAGTATAGCCACAAGACGTAAACAATATGTGTGTTAACATGATTTTACTGTGATCAAATCACTTACTAACCACATCTGTGGAAAGATATAATCAGTTTTATAACTTGATTGCCATGAGGATGTAATGTCAACAAACCTTAAAACCCTAAAACAACTGTAAAAATGATGATTTAAACAACTTTACAGCTCAAATAATACACAAGTTTTAACAGAAGAATTAATGTAAGAGCTTGAATAAAATTATAAGCTTCACATTTATGACTTTAAACCACATTCTGAATTTAAAAATTGGCCCCATTGACTTCCATTGTAAGTGTCTCACTGTAACCTCGATTTTTGCTTTTTTTTTTAAAGAAAAGGAAGGACGAGTTGAAATTCATTTTAGCCACAAATGCTGTTGATTGACCTTAACTTGTACTGAACCCAGAATATTCCTTTAACAGTAACATGAACTAACAACAAACTAATTTTTTTAGCATTTATTAACCTTGGTTAAGGTTAATTTCAACATATAATAGTTGTACTGTATATGTTTAGTTTATATATATATATATATATATATGCATTATGATTGTGTTATTGTTATAAACATTAATTATAGTTAATGCATTATAATATATATAATAATGCGTTAACTGTATGCATTGTTACTGTATATACTGTATTAATATATATATATATATATATATATATATGTGTGTGTGTGTGTGTGTGTGTATGTATTATGTTATACAGTAACATGAACTGACAATACCTTTATAAATTAACATTTAAAATGAAAATTGACCAAGGTTATTAACTAAAATATTAACTAACTAGCTAATATTCTAACACTTTAAAATAAGGTTATACATGTTAACATTAGTTGTAATTCAATATTTAAAATCTAACAATTAATACAACTTTTACACCATTAATTAATTAATCTTAGTTAATGCTAATTTTTACATAATTATAATATCATTTTTATATTATAATGATGTATTTTTGACAATAAAATTGTATACAATACCTTTAATGTATAATGAACTAACTATGAACCATAGTTATATTTATAAATTAACATTAGAAGATTAATAATTTTTTTTTAAATATATTGTTTTTTGTTAGTTCATGATACCTAATGCATTTACTTAACAAATAGAAGCTTGTTGTAAAGTATTACCAACATTTCTAATAATTTTAGTTATATTACTAAAATTAAAATGTGATGCATTTTACACATTTTAAGTTGTTTCAAAATTATGACTTGTGTAAATGTGTAAATCTCACAAAGAAATGTCAATTTTTCACCCCAAAATTAAAGAAAGAATAATGGAATGGAGAAATGAAAATGGATTTTATGAGCATTAAGATTTTCCCCATTATTTTATAAATTTCAGCCCATTTTGGCCCCAAATTCTTCTCTTAAAGCACATAATAAAAAATCATTATTAGTACTGTAATGTTAAAAAATATCAGTTATTTAGTCATTTTATGTAATACAGTAATGAAAGTTATTTATTTACTGTATTATTTAGTATATTGCACAAACAAAAATGGAGCCTAATCTTATTACCATTAAGATTTGTACATTGTTACATTATT
Source organism: Myxocyprinus asiaticus (assembly GCF_019703515.2). Classification (NCBI taxonomy): domain Eukaryota; kingdom Metazoa; phylum Chordata; class Actinopteri; order Cypriniformes; family Catostomidae; genus Myxocyprinus; species Myxocyprinus asiaticus. The sequence continues at coordinate 4,297,291 of NC_059392.1, read as the reverse complement.
TTCATTCAGTTTAGCACATTTTGCCCCCAAGTTCTTCTCTTAAATGGCATAATAAAAACTGTTATTGTTATTACTGTAATGCAAACAAATATCCATAATTTTTATTTAAATGCAATACAGTTTTTTTTGCAAGAACCATGAACTTAATGTTTAAAAACATCAAAGGTCTGTCAAACAAAGAACCTTTGTCTAAATGAAAGTATCACACTAACGCTACATTTCTCTGATTTCTCGTTTTTCAGGGTAAGATTCGTGAGAAAGAGCAACACAAAGAGAAAAACAGAGAGAGGGAGAAAGAGTTCAAAGGGAGTGAGAAAGTGCGTCGCACCAGTGTTAGCGGTCACCAGCTCGTGCCTGGCTCATTCTCCAGCTGGGCTACATGTTCACTGTGCAGTAAGACTCTGCAGAGGAAGCATGGCCTGCAGTGTTTGAGTGAGTAACTCCACTGCAAACACACACACACACAAATGCACACCTGTGCATGCGCACATGTTGCTCGCTACCCACGCCACACACACCATTCTGCTTTTGCTACAGCAGTAAACCCCAACCTCTCTCTTTCCATTGGGGCTTTTGCATCTTTGATGCATTTTCAGAATATTATAAGGACTATATTCCTACACTGCATTGAGAACGGACTGGAACTTCCCTTTTTACTTAATGTTTTGAAATTCAATGCAACGCTTTTAAACTAGAACATGCATGCTAGTGGGATGTTATGACCTCTTCTTTGAACTAGACATTCAGCCAATTATATTACACTAAATTCTTCAAAGTACAAGTATGATTAATGAATCCCTATATATCAAAGAATCAATAACATATTTTGGTAACACTTTACAAAAATGTTCGATACATTAATATACATTAGTTAATGCATTAAATATCATGAACTAACAATGAAGAAGATTTATTCATCTTGGTTGATTTGTAAATATACTATAGTTCTTTGTTAGTTCATGTTTGTTTATAATGCATTAACTAATGTTAATAATAACAACATTTACTGTTAAATGTATCAGTATATTTATGAAAATAACATTTATTAAGATTTATAAATGCTGTAAAAGTATTGTTCATTGTTATATGAACTATTGCAATATTGCTATATATTTATAAAAATTAAGTAGGCTATTTTTTGCATGCAAGGGCAGTATATGGGAAAATTAGTAAATTTAAGACTTGCTCTTATTTCTTATTTTTTCTTGTTTGCTTATTTCTCTGCGTACACCTGTCGAAAACCAATCAGGTGTGAGAGGGATTTATTTATTTTTTTATTTTTTTTTTTTTTTTTTTTTTGGTATAGCTAATAACTTTATCTTGGCTGTGAGATATTCTTTCTCATGATGCTGCATTGTTCGGGCTTCAGTTGTTTTGCAACCAGCAGAAAAGTGCAGGTCTACTAACAGAACTAGTTTGATTTTATCAGGTTTCTAAGTAACTGAGCTCTTTATGTGGATGTTTGAATGGCATGTTCATGTGACCTTTAAAGAATATCCACTTTTATATCATGTAATGAAACTGAATGGGGACTGGGGCTGTCAAATGTCAAAATTAGATACAGTAGGTACAGTTTTTTCAAGACAAACTTTGAGTGTGGCTTGACAAAGCCTTGAATATATAAGTTTAAAGTTTACAGACATAGATAGATAGATGATGGATGGATAGATGATGATGATGGATGGATGGATGGATGGATGGATGGATGATGATGGATGGATGATGATGATGATGATGATGATGATGATGCTGATGGATGGATGGATGGATGGATGATGATGATGATGATGGATGGATGGATGGATGGATGGATGGATGGATGGATGATGATGATGATGGATGGATGATGATGATGATGATGCTGATGGATGGATGGATGGATGGATGATGATGATGATGGATGTATGATGATGATGGATGGATGGATAGATGATGATGCTGATGATGATGATGATGAAGGATGGATGATGATGATGATGATGATGGATGGATAGAGAGATAGATGATGATGATGATGATGATGATGGATGGATGATGATGATGCTGATGATGATGATGCTGATGATGATGATGGATGGATGATGATGATGGATGGATGGATGGATGGATGGATGGATGATAATGATGATGGATGGATGATAATGGATGGATAATGATGATGATGATGATGATGATGATGATGATGGATGGATGGATGATGATGATGTTGATGATGATGGATGGATGGATGATGATGATGATGGACGGATTGATGGACGGATGGACAGACAAACAGACAGACAGATAGATAGATGGTAGATAGCAACCTGTGTCAGAACAGTCTGAAGGTCTGTGCCAATTTGGTGGATGTAGCTTAAAAGCTCTATGAGGAGTTATGGTCAGAAATGTTGGTCTTGGTTTAGGGATTTTGAAAAAACCATGTCTGTAGAATGTCAGTATTTTGGATTTGTCAAGCCAACATAATGACAAAAAAGCACTTTGAAAGTATAATAAAAGTGTCCCATGTGGGTATATTCCAAGTACCGGATGACCGATAGTGCATTTAGCCAAAACCGATAACTATGGTGGTGAAAAAAGCCGATAACAGATTAATCGGACGATAGTTTTTAAATTCGATTTATAGAATGATCAAAGAATTCTTAGTCTTTCCTTACTATGACGGGCACAGACATTGAGGCTACAAAGGTCCAAAATGAATAAAATCCCAAAAGCATTTTACTGTGCAACCAAAATTCCAATAATAACCAGAAAATACAGAGTATTTAATAAATTAAGCTTTTTATAGCCTATAATTTCACCAGATGAGTTTTATTTATGAGGAATAAAAAAATCAGGAATAAAAAACTATCTGCATGGATTTTTGCTGATAACGATAGTTCCAAAAAGCAACTATCGGCACTGATTAATCGGTAAAACCAATATATCGGTCTACCTCTAATTCCAAGTCTTCTGAAGTCATACGATAGGTTTGTACGAGAACAGAAATTTAAGTCAAATTTTTATTTTTGGGGTGATTTTTTATTGTTGTTTATGACTTTTAGTCTAGTAAGAAATTAATTGTAAGAATGTTTGTTCAACATTAAATAGCTAATCTCTAAAAGTTTTACTTTAGTAATACTGTACCAAGTAAATAATAGTCTACTCTAAATGCAGTTCATTACAGTAAGTCAAGTAAGATGTTCATTTTGAAACCATGAGTTCATTTGTTGACTGTTTGTTTCCCTATTTTGGCCTTTTTTTTACACTCAGCGCTTTTTAAATTGCGGTAGGGCTTCAGTTTCATACTCAGCTTTTACAGAAAAGGAGAAACAGAAAAATGTTGCTGTAATTCAGATGTTCAACACCCTGGGAAATCCCCTGATGTTCTATTCTGTCAAATAAACTTTTTAAAAGACATATTTATTTTTTGGAGAAGGCAAGTAAGGTTGTATACAGCCAATCAAACGACTGCTACGACAGGAAGTTGGAATTGTTTTTATGCCAGTGGGGGTAACCGACTGTTCTCAAAAGTGCATGTCCTAAGAGGGACTCTGTGTTTATTCAGAATGACAAAAACACAATCACCCAGTGCCAACTGTACAACTAAAGCCATTAGGTGGTGACTGGGAAATATTATTTATGACTTTAAGCATGGCACTGCTTATTAAACAAGTCATGCTGATGTATATGCTCAGACTTCAGGCTTCCAGGGCAGGGGGTCCCTCTCTGTCCAATGTCTAATTTATTAGAAGCAGTCGAGGGCATTCAGCAGTACAGCTTTATTACTGGAGAGACACCGTCATTATTAATGTGTGGCTGAAATGTTACATGTTCATTAACTGGTACCACTAATGCAAGAACATGACATCATCTACATCAGATTTCAATGGACGAATACCTGGACATGTTAGTAAATAATGAGGTAGAAATATAGATGAATGGGCAGCAGTTTGTCTTTTGGATCAGTTTGTGTCAGTTTGTTGTGATCCATCCATCTATCTAGATCAACGGAAGTATTGAAAAATATATTAAAAATATAAATAAATAATTAAATAACTTTTAAATATGTGAAATGTTAGTATTTTATATTTAAATATATTTACATATATTTTCATTTCTGACATTTAAAAAACTGTCAATTAAATAATGGGATAACAAATATATGCTGGGATAATATACTATATAATATGAATATATGTAACTGTATTTTAGAAATATGAAACTAAAACAATTCCAAAGTTCATAATAGAAACACACATTTATTATTATATTAGTTTATTTTATTTTAATGAACTAATATAATGATAAATGTGTATATACCGTATAATGACCTAATATAATCATAAACGTGTTCCTATTATGAACTTTGGAATGGTTTTAGTTTCAGATTTCTAAAATACAGTTACATATATTTATATTATATAGTATATTATCCCAACATATATTTGTTATCTCATTATTTAATTTATATTTCAGAAATATATGTAAATATAAAATACAGAAAATTCACATATTTAAATGTTTTTTATATACAATATTTTTTCTAAATATTTTTCAATACATATTAAAAAAATATATAAATTATTCTTTATTTAACATTTTGGTGTAAATATTTTGAACTAACTATATAGAATCCATATTACGGATACATTTTTTTATCTAATCAATTCATATAAAATCATATAAGAATATGGAGAGTAAAATAAAATATATAAACATATATTTATTGATATAAAAATATTTATAGATTTAACATTTAGTGTTTTACATTTATACTTAAATTAAAAAATAAATAATAAAAAAATTATATATATATATATATATTTGCATGTAATATTTTGGTATTTCACATTTATATTGAAATGAAAATAAATGTATAGAATATATATATATATATATATATATATATATATATATATATATATATATATATATATATATATATAATATTTATTTTACAAACCTGGCCAATCGAAAAGCATTAGCAATTTGTGAAATTTGAAACCAAACCATTTATTATAATTATTTTATCTCATCCACCAATATAATGCATGGAATTTATTCAGGATTTATATATATATATATATATATATATATATATATATATATATATATATATATATATATGCATGTAATATTTTGGTATTTCACATTTATATTGAAATGAAAATAAATGTATAGAATATATGTAATACATGCATTAATTCCTTCACACAGAACACCCTTATGTTGTTCCGATGTTAGCCTCAGTCACCATTCACTTTCATTGCATCCTTTTTCCATACAATGAAAGTGAATGGTGATTGAGTTCTATAAATGCAGTACTGTCGCTTTAAATATGTGCAGCAGCCTGTGGAATGCGCCGCATCTCCCACAATCCCGTGCTGTGGTCATCGGGGACATACAGTACAGTGAATGTGAATACAGTGCTCGCGACTGGCGCTCAGTTGTGTTTTTGAGCGGCTGGCGTCATAGTAACACGGACGCTCTTTCAAGTGACGCACTGAGACGTAAAAAGAGTCCGGCTGCGTCATAAACGCGTTTCCCGCGGAACGGTGAGTTTGTTCCTGTGTAGCAGGTGTTTGTCCGCGAGCTAACACAGCTAATAAACAGAGCTGCTAAAACACATTAAAACCAGTTATAAACGCGTTTTATTAATTCCACACAGGCGAATGTTGAGTAACAGGTGTCTGTTTTACCTGTGTGATTTATTTGTGACCTTTTCCTTTAATATAGCTGAAAGTTAGCTGAGTTTATAGAGGTGTTGGCTAACATGTCAGCTGTCTGTTGTGTTTATGTTAGATTGGCTGGTCAGTCAGGTCAGTTGCATTATATGCATGAGTTTGGGTTGAAAATCAAAGATTTTAAGTGATTTTTTTATGTTAGGCATGTTAGAGTTGGAAGGCTTTATTATATATGATTGTACATAAAATGTCTTTGGCTGTTTGGAATTAATTGTGACCATTCAGCAGTCATTAGTTCAAAGTCTTGCATGTTTACATCTCATTTTATGAATTTTGGTTATACAGTTGAAGTGAGAAGTTTATATACACTTAGGTTGAATTCATTAAAACTCATATTTTAAGCGTGACACAGATTTAATATTAGCTTTTGGCAAGTCGTTTAGGACATTTACTTTGTGCATGACACGAGTCATTTTTCCAACAATTATTTATAGACAGATTTTCACTTTTAATTGACTATATCACAATTAGAGCGGGTCAGAAGTTTACATATACTAAGTTAACTGTGCCTTTAAGCAGCTTGGAAAATTCCAGAAAATTATGTCAAGCCTTTAGACAATTTTCCAGTTAGCTTCTGACAGGAGGTGTACTGAATTGGAGGTGTACCTGTGGTTGTATTTTAAGGCCTACCTTCAAACTCAGTGCCTCTTTGCTTGACATCATGGGAAAATCAAAAGAAATCAGCCAAGACCTCAGAAAAAAAAATTGTGGACCTCCACAAGTCTGGTTCATCCTTGGGAGCAATTTCCAAACGCCTGAAGGTACCACGTTCATCTGTACAAACAATAGTACGCAAGTATAAACACCATGGGACCACACAGCCATCATACCGCTCAGGAAGGAGACGCATTCTGTCTCCTAGAGATGAACGTAGTTTGGTGCAAAAAGTGCAAATCAATCCCAGAACAACAGCAAATGACCTTGTGAAGATGCTGGAGGAAATAGGTATAACAAGTATCTATATCCACAGTAAAATGAGTCCTATATCAACATAACCTGAAAGGCTGCTCAGCAAGGAAGAAGCCATTGCTCCAAAACCGCTATAAAAAAGCCAGACTACAGTTTGCAAATGCACATGGGGACAAACATCTTAATTTTTGGAGAAATGTCCTCTCATCTGATGAAACAAAAATTGAACTGTTTGGCCATAATGACCATCGTTATGTTTGGAGGAAAAAGGGTGAGGCTTGCAAGCCGAAGAACACCATCCCAACCGTGAAGCATGGGGGTGGCAGCATCATGTTGTGGGGGTGCTTTGCTGCAGGAGGGACTGGTGCACTTCACAAAATAGATGGCATCATGAAGGAAGGAAAATTATTTGGATATATTTAAGCAACATCTCAAGACATCAGCCATGAAGTTAAAGCTCGGTCGCAAATGGGTCATCCAAATGGACAATGACCCCAAGCATACCCCCAAAGTTGTGGCAAAATGGCTTAAGGACAACAAAGTCAAGGTATTGGAGTGGCCATCACAAAGCCCTGACCTCAATCTAATAGAAAATTTGTGGGCAGAACTGAAAAAATGTGTGCGAGCAAGGAGGCCTACAAACCTGACTCAGTTACACCAGTTCTGTCTGGAGGAATGGGCCAAAATTCCAGCAATTTATTGTGAGAAGCTTGTGGAAGGCTTTTCAAAATGTTTGACCCAAGTTAAACAATTTAAAGGCAATGCTACCAAATACTAACAAAGTGTATGTAAACTTCTGACCCACTGGGAATGTGATGAAAGAAATAAAAGCTGAAATAAATCATTCTCTCTACTATTATTCTGATATTTCACATTCTTAAAATAAAATAGTGATACTAACTGACCTAAGACAGGGAATGTCAGGGATTGTGAAAAACTGAGTTTAAATGTATTTGGCTAATGTGTTTGTAAACTTCTGACTTCAACTGTAGTTGCCCATCAGAATGCATTAAATTAGTGCTAAAACTAGCTATAATTCATAGCTAACATGTTTTTTATGTAGTGCAATGTTATTATTTCATGTTTTACAGTGCTGTCCTTGAAAAATGTGCAAATAAGCATATGTATGCTATACTTTCTGTGCAAAAATAAACAAAACAAAATATAAAAATTACAATATAAATAACGTTAATCTCATCAATCAGTATACTATATATCAATGGAAACATGGAGAAAGTTTATATATATATATATATGAAAATATTTTATGTAACACTTTAGTGTTTACATAAAAAACTAAATATATAGAATCCAAATAACAGATATATACATTTTTATCTCATCAATTCATACAAAAATGAAAATTATAAATAAAAAAAAATATTTATAGATTTAACATTTGGTATTTTACATTTATATTTTAAAAAAAATACATATGTGGAATATTTATTTTTGAAACCTGCACAATACGAAGAGCAGTAGCTGTTTTTGAAATCAGAAACAAAAACCATTTATTATTATTAACACACCCATGTAAATCCATGTAAATATGTAGAAAATGTAAATTATTTTTGATATTTTAAATTTAAATAATAAAATATATATATATTTGAAAATGTTTATATATGTAGGCTAATATTTGGTATTTTACATTTATATTTAAAAAAAATTTAATATATGGAATATTTATTTTCAAACCTTAAAAATAATTTGAAAAGCAGTAGCTGTTTTTGAACTAAAAAATTATATTTATGTAATATTTTGGTATTTTACCTTTATATTTCAATAAAAATAAATGTTTAAATGTTTATATATGTAGGCTAACATTTGGTATTTTACATTTATATTTAAATTAAAAATAAATGTATGAAATATTTATTCTGTATATTCGCTGTGATTATATTTGCATGTTTACATCTCATTTTATTTCTTTGGTTATAGATGTCATAATGCATTTTTTTTATTTGTTTTTGTAGCGCTAACAGCTAATTCATAACTAATAACATGTTATTAGTGCACGTAACAGTAAATGCACATACACCAAATTGGTTGAGTTTGGCAAAAATCGTAAGCTTGATTGTTACTGTGTCATATTTTAAATTATGTTCAATTCTTGCTGTTTTCATTTGAAATTTTTCGCACACCCACAGCTGAACTTAGTTACCCGGTCAAGTGCATAAGTCCCATCGGCATGCTCTGAAGTTGCTTTTTAATGTCTGCAATGCATGTGGTTTGTTTACACAAGCTTTTTTGGCTCTTTGTCCATCATGCTTTTTAAACAGGGTTCGCATTTGGCCTACATTCACATTCCAGCAAGCAGATCATGTGATGTGATAACAGGATTATTAATGATCCTTGTGAAGCTTATCATGGAGCTCTTGTTCCTCTTCCGTTTTCAAGCCACTCGCTGGTGTGACGATCCAAAAAGTCATTAGTCGATCTCTTGATCTTCACATTGAGCTGAATTAGTTTTGAACAATGCTCTAGATGTCTTGACCAGTTTATCTCAGTTCCACCCAGAATTTCTTTCTCAAAAAGAATGAGCCCGGCAAAACCACACTTGACAGCTTTTACATTGGCCGAAAACAGTATTGGCACATTTCAAATTAAATGTGTATATCTGCTACTTTAATTAGTACAGTAGCATAGGGGGTTTCAACATTTTTAATGTCAAATTTTAAACTTTTTGATCCCTTTGTAAGGGAACTCCTTCCTAAAATGTAAAGGTAGGTATTTCATTTTGTGTATGCTAACCCATTTTTATTTATACTGTATGTGAAAAATTGTAAGCATAATAATATAAAGACACAATGTTGTTTCCAAAATTAAATAATTGACTTTTATTAGTCATTGTACTAAAGCCAAAACAAATTATTAAAATGTTTTCTGGAACATTATTACTTTGTTAACAGTGTATCTTTATTTTTATTTATTTATTTTTTTAATCAAATATTTGTTTTTCTCTTCCAGATATTAGAGAAATAGTAGAGAAATTAAACTTGATTTATTTGTATAGTTTTTTTGCAATATTTATCATTCCAAAACAGCTTTGTAAAATCGTTTTATTTTCTCTCCCCAAGCACGCTCTGGACACCAGTTTGAAAACCCTAATAAGTTGACTTTACTCAATTAAATGAGTAAACTCATTCCCACAATTGAATTGAGTAATGGCGTCTCCAAAACTTGTGTAATTAAGTTAGCTTAACTTGGTGTCTGTATAGAATGAACTTAACTATTTGAATTAAGGTAACTAGATGCAAGTTGACTTAACTCAGATTTGCTATTTAAATGTTGTTGCTTCTACTTAATAATTGTAATTAATTGGACTAAAATTTAGAACATGCAATAACACATCTTAAATAACGAAGATTATAACTTATTCTAGGTCTTTTGAATGGCTAATGAACACTTTACCCTACTGTGAAAGCTCTTTCCCTAATAAACCTATAGAGATAGTTTGTGTATCAGGATTATCAAGATTTATAAATGTCTTTTTGAAGTAAAAAAACTTTATGGAGAAAATAAACAACGTTTCATGTCCGATAATGTTTAAGTCTGATAATTATGCATTGAAATACAAATAGCTTACAGATTTATTAATGCATTTTATAAAATCCATGAAATAATTACATGTGAAGTGTGCCCAGTAATGATTGCGATTTACTTGTATTGTAGAGGGTTGCACATAAAGTAAATGACCGATCTTGGGATTTTAAGAATCGAAATCGGCATTGTTCAAATTAGCATCAAGATTAATTGGATAATATTTTTCCCAGCCCTATAAATATATATAAAATAAATAAAAAAATTATATAAATATAAATGACAAATTATATTATTTTACTAGTGGTGGGCGATATACCGGTTAAATCAATATACCTTTAGAAATATGTCAACCGCTAGAATTATTTAAGTGTCGTTTCTATCGCGGTTGTGAAAAAACCCGTCGCATTGTAGGGAATGTGCCGTCCAATCAGAGGTTGCGCTACAAAAAAAATAATTTTATTATAATCCTTGTATTATTTGTATCCATCATTAGTTACTTTTGCGTTATTTTTTTGCATTAAAAGATTATCGCGACCTTGGATGTCAGCACTTTCATTATACTTTTCGTCATTTACTTTTAAATAACTTATGTTTTAGACATTTTTAAATCACTTTCCATAAAAATGTCTATTTCGTCATATATTTTGATATCAACCAAACATTTCAAGATTATTGTCATATATTATTTTTATTGACTGTATCGGCGAGTACCAAAAAAAAAAGTATCGGTACTTGTACCGAAAAAAAATGGTATCGGGACATCCCTATTATCGACCAAAAATTTCACGATTATATCGATAGGGGGGCCTGGGTGTCTCAGTGAGTAAAGACACTGACTACCACCCCTGAAGTCGCGAGTTCGAATCCAGGGCGTGCTGAGTGACTCCAGCCAGGTCTCCTAAGCAACCAGATTGGCCCAGTTGCTAGGGTGGGTAGAGTCACATGGGGTAACCTCCTCGTGGTCGCTATAATGTGTGGTTCTCGCTCTCAGTGGGGCGTGTGGTGAGTTGTGCGTGGATGCCGCGGAGAATAGCGTGAAGCCTCCGCACGCGCTGGGTCTCCGCGGTAACGCGCTCAACAAGCCACGTGATAAGATGCGCGGATTGACGGTCTCAGACGCGGAGGCAACTGAGATTCGTCCTCCGCCACCCGGATTGAGGCGAGTCACTACGCCACCACGAGGACTTAGAGCAAATTGGGTATTCCAGTTTGGGAAGAAAAAAAAATGAATATATCGATAAACGTTTTTGCTTATATCGCCCACCCCTATCAGCATAACAATTCGAGTGAAAGGTTGTATTGTATTATTTTTATCCATCATTAGTTCGTCTACCTTTGCGGTATTTTTTGCATTGAAAGATGCCTTTTTCTCGCGACCTTGGATTTCAGGCGCTTTCATTGTACTTTCCGTCATTTACTTTTATATAACTTTCTTTATTTATCATACGTTTTTGAATCACTTTCCATAAAAATCTGTATTTTGTGATATATATCGTTATCGACCAAAAAGATTTGACTTATATTGCCCACCCCAATATCAGCGTAACAATTTGAGTCAAAAGTTACACTGAAAAATTCTATCTTGAATCCTTAATTTTCAATGTGGACCTTTTGGTCCCACTGCATTAATAAGTGCATATATATATATATATATATATATATAGTTATTATTGATACAACTTCCTTAAGGTAGTGATTCAGTAGGTGGTTCCTTCGTACACATTCATAATGTTTTGGGAAAAACAACGTTACATTAATCTCCAGTGCCGTAATGTTTACGACAGCAACCCAGTTCCTTGAGTCCCCCACCTTCCACAAGTAAACGAACTGTTTACAGAACAACCTGCATGCTAATAAACTGGTTTCGATAAGGAAAACACTAACCTACCGCTGTGATTTGTGTTTGACACGACAGACTGCGCTGTGAATGTCCACAAGAGCTGTAAAAGTCTGCTGCCTGAGTGTAGCAGTAAAAACAAGGTAAGATTCATTTAAATACATTTCATTTAAAACTTCTCTTTTGTTCAATATCTGAAATGCATTAACCTTATTTGATCACTGTTTTATAGGCTAAAGAATTGATTTCTACGTTTATTAGATGCCTGGTAATGTTTGAATAGAGTTAACGGATGTTTAATGAAGTCTAAACATGCAAAACTGCTCTCTTTATTTGTTGAACCAAATTAATTGAGTTCTTTAAAAGGATAAAAGATTTTATCTTTGGTTAGAGGAGTGGAAGGGTGTGTCATCGTACGTTTCGTTGTAAATGATCAACCACAACAAGAGGGTCACAGCGTTACGGTGTTAGTAAAGTCTTGCTTTTTCCACAACGCAGACAAAAGATTCAAGACAGAAGGCGCCAACTGCTGCAGCTCAGTCGTATAATCAAGGTAAGCATGTTTGTGATTGTTTTAGCACCTTACGATGTTGCAGAGTTCAGTGTTGGGGATCAGTAATTTGATTATCTACTGCAGAGGTACTCGAATTTTAAACCACAAAAGATGTAAAGGGGAAAGCAACCTACCAAATTGCTTACTTAAAGTTGACACTGCATATTAACTGAAGTATTTTAACATTAAAACAGTTACACCACTTCACCGAGAGATTTGTGACAATTGCATACTTTCCTTTGCACAGGTGCAACAACTTAGAAGTAAATGTATAGAGAAATGAAGCCCCAGATGTCATAATTCTTTGTGTTGTATTTTTAAATAATATTTAACATTTCTGATGAGAAATAAGATCTCAAAGGCATTGATTTCCTGAGAAATCCATGTCTGCAGGAAAACAATTATCTTGGGCTTGTTTTGCTGTCATCTCCTGTGTGATTGGTGGATTAAATAGATGCTCTGCAGGCACATGCTAATTAGAGTCCCCTGATAGCAAATTAATGTTATCTGGCTGTTGTTCTCTGTGATTTATCTTTCACAATTGCACAAAAAAGCAATTATAATGTAAATTATGGTTCCCCAATTAATTACCCCGCAAATCTGATGAAGATTTTCAAGGAATCAGCCGTTATTCAATGCTGTTGTGGTGTGGTCAGAATTCTAAGAATTCTGCAACATCATGAAAATGTATATAAACTCTGGCATCAACTCATTCTGGCATTTTTGAAAAGGCAGCTGATCTCCATACTACTTCTTAGTGTTATTTTCATTATTTCTGCAAGCTGTATTATTTAAAATTAAATCAATATTTTTATGAAAAGCATGTATTGGGGCCTGGGTAGCTCAGCGAGTATTGACGCTGACTACCACCCCTGGAGTTACGAGTTCGAATCCAGGGTGTGCTGAATGACTCCAGCCAGGTCTCCTAAGCAACCAAATTGGCCCGGTTGCTAGAGAGGGTAGAAACCTCCTCGTGGTCGCTATAATGTGGTTCGCTCTTGGTGGGGTGCGTGGTGAGTTGTGCGTGGATGCCGCGGAGAATAGCGTGAAGCCTCCACATGCACTATGTCTCCATGGTAACGCGCTCTCCGACGCGGAGGCAACTGAGATTCGTCCTCTGCCGCCTGGATTGAGGCGAGTTACTACGCCACCACGAGGACTTAGAGTGCATTGGGGAATTGGGCTTATCTTATCACGTGGCTTGTTGAGCATGTTACCGCAGAGACATAGCACGTGTGGAGGCTTCATGCTATTCTCCGTGGCATCCACGCACAACTCACCACACGCTCCACCGAGAGCGAGAACCACATTAGCGACCACGAGGAGGTTACCCCATGTGACTCTACCCTCCCTAGCAACTGGGCCAATTTGGTTGCTTAGGAGACCTGGCTGGAGTCACTCAGCACGCCCTGGATTCGAACTCATGACTCCAGGGGTGGTAGTCAACGTCTTTACTCGCTGAGCTACCCAGGCCCCCGAAAGTTTGAGATCAGTCGGTTTAAATTAATTTAAATTATGCGTCGTGTATAGTGAAGCCAAAATACAGCATCCACCTAAAGCCGTTCCACCACCACAGTTCTCCGTACGGTTAGCTAAAGGCCAAAGTATGTTTCGCTTTTCCACGTGCTGGTATGTCTCGTGCACATTGAACGTGACGCAAATTTCGTCATTAGCACGGTACGTGTAGACTTTGCAGAGTTTGTCGTTGTGCGTCGTCTCCGCATGCACCTGTCATTGACTGTGCTAAAAGAGTATCACAAAGCAGTTGCGCATGCGTCGAACGCGACCGTATGGGCTTTCAGTAAAAGAGTAGACTTCGAAAGGCTGAGCACTCGACCATGTGCGAGATGAAGTGGCAGGCGGAAAAATGAAGTATATCCTAGCCTCAACCATTCTGAGAAATCTGTGCAAGGAACTGGTGGAATCATACCGTACCAAACAGTGCTATAATGGAAATGCTACTTGTACATTTACTCAAGTGCTCAGAACGATTGGGCAGGAGAAAGGTTTACGTATGTGGCTAAATGTATGCAAGTCGCATCTTGTACTGTATGTCTCAAACCGCTTCCTGAGATGGTTTGAGTGATCGGATTGCAATCTTTCTCAAATGCGTATGGGAAGGCATCTGATTGGGACAAACGTATGAAGTAACCAAGTTTAAATACCCCCTAATGTTTTGTTCTGCTTAGCCTATATTTGTAAATTGTGTACAGAGAGGTTGATGGCACCACACTGTCTTTGATCTTGGCTCTCAGACGTTGTTTTGTTCAAGCTACTAGTATGGCGACATTGTTCGCAATTGTAAAGTTCAGGCTACCGTAGAAATCATGTTCAGAAATCGTTAAGAAAGAAAGTTAAATTAAGTTGAGTAACCCTTCCTTCTAGAGCTTCTTTATTCCCAGCCAAACACTCAATTTGTTCAGGCCAGTTGCAGCATACAGAAGAACCGGATGACCCCTCTGTATACTGAAGATGAGCAATTTGCCACAGTAGTGCACTGTGATGATTACTCCAGAGCTCTGGACGTCTTGTTAAATGGCCCCCACTGTGACTGCAGCTGAGGTGGTAATTGCTTTAAGAAATGTGGATAAAACTTGTAATGCTTCCCTTACCAGCGGAAAAGATCTAGAAATTTCCTGCTTCACCCAGAGCCTTCTGGAAGAGCTTGCAAATGCACAGAATTTCCGTAACACCATTTAGAGTTTATACAGTATCGTCACTTTATCGTGCTGATTAGCTAATGAGCGCATTAAGTAATTCATTAAGGGAATGGCTACGATTCCTTTGAATTCTTTCAAATTTCATTTGAAAAAGCCATTTGTTTCAAATTTAAATTTGGTGACAAAATTTTGTTTAATCTGCATGGGCTAATTAAGGTTTATAGTTTAAGATTAAGAATTTATGACAAACAGGAAATATATAAAATATGTATTTTTATTGAAAAAAATATTAAAAATGTATTTATATAAAGTTTATTTTTTGTCAAATTTAGTAATAATTGAATATTAAATATTTTATTATTTAACATGTATTTATTTTAATAGGAAATAAATTGGATGGTTGTGATAACTTGGAATTGTGAATCTTATAGATAGATCCTTCTTTATTTCATTTGAGAAAGTCACTTGTTTCATATTCCAAAGTTTGCCAAATTTTGTTTAATGTGCTTTGGCTAATTAAGATTTATGTAGAATTTTAATTAATGTAAAGAATTTATGATAAACAGGAAGTGTACTGTACAGATATAAATATTAAAATTAATATTAAACATTTATGTAATACATTTGAAGCTTGGTATCTTTATTTAATTTGAAGTAATTTGTTTTTGTTTAGTATGCATGTGCTAATAAAGGTTTAGTGAGGATAAGTTAATTTAAGTTTAAGTTTAAAAACAAACAGGAAATGTTATTTTAAAATATTAATGTTAAATATTAAAAATATATTTCATGTAATACAATTTTGTATTAATTTAATAAATATATATATTTTTAAATGTGCTATATTCGTATTAATATGAAATAAATGGGATGGTTGCGATCACTTTGAATTTTGAAGCTTATAGATGGTTCCTTTATTTCATTTGAATTAGATTTTGCAAGGTAATTTACTGCGTTTTTTTGTTTTGTTTTTATTCTGCATGGGCTAAAAAAGATTACATTTATGATATGCAGGAAGCAAATAGCAAATTAAATTATTAAATATTTAATATAATTTACTAAGGTAATATTCAATAATATTTGATTTCATATATGATTCATATTAATTAAATATTACATTTGCACAGGCCAAGAGATAGATCTGCACCAGACACATGAGGCTGGTTATTAAGCGTGCGATTCCCTCTGGAGATGATAATAGAGCTTAATGGTTTACTTGCTCACACTAATTTGGTTGTGAGACACTGACTCTCACCTGCTGCATCAAAACATCCTGCAGGATGCAGGAGAGCTACAGAGAGAAACACTGAGGAGCAAAGGAGCATGCGTGATTTCTAGAACCCACTTACCACGTTATAAAGCCCACCGCTTGCTGAGTGGCAACCATCTGCTCTGTCAGTGTGCACTGGTTTCTAGGTAGTGTCTTTCACTTCTGACTTAGACATAATGGCATTGGCTTTACCCAAAGTCCGTGGCTCTCAGAGGAAGAACGCTGATCCCCTGGCCTCCTGGGGTCTCTCTCGCAGGCTTGGGGTTCGAGTTCTCCTTCATCGAGACCTCCTGACCTGCCGTTTCCTCAATTCATTACCTCGCTCGGTTTTGAGGCACTATTACCGCACTCACCCAACTCGTTTCTCTGCAGCTCTGCGGGAGTCCTGCTCTGCCTTGACACCTGCCGTTGATGGATCGTCTCGTACCTCTCGCTGTGCTGCAGGTATGACCGTTCCACCTAAAGGACACAGTGCCCAGCCTGCCACGTCCAGCAACTCGTCAATCACCCATAACAACAGCAGAGGGTAAGTGAGGGTATCTTCTATCAGACACCAATCAGCCACAACATTAAAACCACCTGCTTAATATTGTGTAGGTACCCCTCGTGCCACCAAAGCAGCGCCAACCCGCATCTCAGAATAGCATTCAGAGATGATATTCTTCTCAACACAATTGTACAGAGTGGTTATCTGAGTTACCGTAGACTTTGTCAGTTCAAACCAGTCTGGCCGTTCTCTGTTGACCTCTCTCATCAACAAGGTGTTTCCATCCGCAGAACTGCCGCTCACTGGATGATTTTTGTTTTTGGCACCATTCGGAGTAAATTCTAGAGACTGTTCTGCGTGAAAATCCCAGGAGATCAGCAGTTAAAGAAATACTCAAACCAGCCCATCTGGCACCAACAATCATCAATGCGATTATCTAATCAGCCAATTGTGTGGCTGCAGTGCATAAAATCATGCAGATACGGGTCAGGAGCTTCAGTTAATGTTCACATCAACCATCAGAATGGGGAAAAAATGTGCGAACACACAGTCATTCACATACACCAACACACACAAATGCAACGCACACTACTAATGCTAGATTTTCATGCAATGTGTCCAATAGTATCCATCTGCAGAGCCACAGATCAGTGTTTTGAGTGTATAAATGGCTGTGAACTCTCAAATGAACTCTTTCTCCGTTGCAGCTCGGAGATTTCAGCTTGCAAGTCACGGGAGCTTGATATAACAAACTCTTCACAAACAAGAAGAACTTTAAAGATCTTTCAAAATAAAAGTCCCACTGAAATGAGAGCTCTACTCAACTGATTGCGTGAAATTGAAGACATTACAACAGAAAAATATTACTACTGTATAAAAGTGTAATACTCAAAGCAGTCGCAGTAATACTCATAGTAGCAATAATATAATATTTAGTATTATTAGTATATTAGTATTATTATCTGTAAGCATAATGTTATGATTTAGCCATGGCAGCCTTTTGCCTTGGGTAATCAGATTGTTTTCATTTAATGTTTTCATTAATATTGTATAGCTCTGTTGTGCATCTTTTTTTTTTTTTTTTTTTTTACAAAAATAATTGTTGCCTAAGTATTGAGTTAGTATCGATACTGAGGTACCAGGGCTGGTATCGTACCTAAGCCAAAATTTTGGTATCGGAGCAACCCTACTGCAGATATCGAAAATATTGTTTTGCCTGCTTAAAAAAAGTTTACACTTTTAATAGTGACAGATTGATGTTTTTGAGATTATTTTCAACAGCCGATATAAATGTCCACTAGGGATGCTCTGATCAGGATTTTTACAGCCGATACCGATCACGATCTTCTTGTCACCTGATCGGCCGATACCGATACGATCATTTCACCATTTATCAAGATCTCTGTCATAACTTTCTGCAGACTGTCACTTTTAATTTAATTTTCCTCTTCCCAGTAATATCACTTTGCCTAGTTTTTGCTGACAAAAACTTTTTTAAACAATGACAAATTATTATGATTCCTAATTTTATTTAGATTTTGTATTATATTTAATACATTATATTATGTAATCTTAATATTGTATAAAGAGTTATTATATTTATATATTCCTTCTTTGCCTTTTCATTTAGTTGGATGATTGTATTAATATTTAATTTTTCACTTGTTGCTGCTTGAACTTTAATGAGGTGAACATGCGCTGAAGAGATGAAAGAGCGCATGTTTCTGGACTCTACAGGTGCTACTATTGTTAATGCCATTTAATCGGGAGATATTTAATAAAGATGTTTGAAATACACCAGATCTTGAAACTCGTTTTATTACTGAGATGCCTATGCCCGGCAGAGACTGAGAAGCTGCCACCATAAACGATAATAAGGACCATTTCACAGCTTGCGCTGTTTTCCCTTTGCGTTGTCTCATGTGAAACGCCACATTAACAGTAAATTACACAAACTTTTCATATTCGCCATATCTCTCCCACTGCATCGTTCTTAACTGCTGAATCAAGTTTGTTGTCTTACAGCACTACTGCTGAAGCTTTAAAGAAGCAGCGCATCTTTTACGACATGAGCGATCGGTTTATGCGATCGGCCAAATTACCGATCACCGATCGAGTCATAGGACAATACCAGTTGGTGTCTGATCGATCGGAGCATCCCTATTGTCCACTTGACCCATTAACAGTTCCTTTTTATGTCAGTTCAAAAGGATTACCACACAGACTGTATAATTTGGACTCTGGTACTTGCAATGTAATACTTAATTACTGTATTTAGGGATGCACTGATAATTTTGGCCATTTCCAGTTGGCGATAATAGTTGTTTTTATTTGGCCAATAATCGGTTCCACAAGCAGCCTTGTCAGTGGTTATTGCTTTTTTTTTTGTCAAATATTTCTGAGTGAATTATAATTACATTTTGTGTAAAATAATTGTTCGTTTAAATTGAACAATTTTGCGTACATTTTTTAATTTTTTTTATTGATTATAAAGGCGTTAAACTGGTCGGCCACCCTGCTCTCTAGATATCGGTATCAGCCTTCAAATAAAAAGACATATTGGTTGACCAATATACTTTATTTCTTGGACCTAGTTTATAGACAGCTATAAACAGACCCTGGATATGCATTATATATCATCAGAACTCATCAATATATAGAAATGATGATTAATCTTATAGCACAAAATTGTCAACACAAATTGTCTTCTTGTTATGCCACAGAATAATGTGATGTTCATAACACACATTGCTCTTTACTCTATTACTGCTCTTACTGTTCATCTTCTTGCATGAGTGCTGCATATAGATTCTGTAGACTACTGGAGAACAGTCTCTCATAATTACTGATTATGTTTGCTTGCTCACGTTCTCCCGCAGCTCTATCACAGGAGAGATGGACGAGGTTGACGCGTTCAGGGTGAAGCGCTCCGCTGAGGACGCCATATCTCTTGCCTCCACAACACCCGAATCACTCATCGTTGAAGGTGAGAGGTCATTTATAAGAGCCACAAAATAGACAACAAGCAGAACGTTTGATTAAATACTGAAAAGGCAAGCTTAACTGGTAATTTATGTGAAATAATGATAGGATTGGACCCATTAACTCTCCCTTTAAGTCTTGAACATCACTTTTCTTGTAATTGGTGAGCAGTAGGAATCTACAAATGATGTTTTGATTGTTTTTTGTGTGCAGATGCATATTATGGCACTGTGCGAGGGGAATTGGATGCTATTGCACAGGATTTAGAGGTGGAGTCCTGGAGTATGGCCGTGGACCAAAACTTCTTAAAGAAACATTCTAAGGAAATGACCAAGAGACAGGATGTTATATATGGTTAGTGTTATAAAAGAACCACAAACCTACTCAAGACATTGACTCAGGATGCTCCTAAAGTCAACTCATTCTTCTCAAGTGGTTTTATCCTTTGAAACTGTCAATATAAAATCCAAGACCAAGATTTTCCCTGTCTATTCCAGAGCTCATCCAGACGGAGATGCATCACGTGCGAACACTCAAGATAATGTTGTGTGTGTATGCTCGAGAACTGCGGGAGGGATTACAGCTGGACGACAGGAGGCTGGACTGTCTGTTCCCACGGCTAGACAGCCTGCTAGAGCTGCACAGTCACTTCCTGTCCCGCCTCAGGGAGCGTCGCACAGAGTCCCTGCAGCCAGGCAGCGAGTACAATTATGCCATACAAAGACTCTCAGACATCCTTATATCCCAGGTAACTGCCGATCACTTCCTGACCTTCACTTCCATTTTCACACTTCCGGATGTCACATTTCTTGCTCCACTTTTCCTCGTTCACACTTCCTGTTGTTTTACTTCCTGCCCCACACTTCCTGTTGTTTTACTTCCTACTTCACACTTCCTGTTGTTATTCTTCCTGGCTTACACTTCCCTTTTTACAAGTCCTGCTGCACACTTCCTGTTGTACACTTCCTGCTGCACACTTCCTTCACATTTTCTGTTGTTAGACTTGCTCTACACTTCGTTCTTAATTCTTCCAGTTGTTGGACTACTTTTCCTAAGTTTCCTGCTTCACATTTCCTGTTGTTAGACTTTCTGCCCCACACTTCCTGCTTCACATTTCTTGTTTTTAGACTTCCTGCCCTACTCTTCCTACTTCACACTTCCTGTTATTATTCTTCCTGGCAATACTTCCTGGCTTACACTTCCTTTTGTACAATTCCTGCTCCATGCTTCCTGTTGTAACGCTTCCTGCTCTACATTTCCTGTTGTACACTTCCTTACGCACACTACCTTCACATTTTCTGTTTTTAGACTTCTTGCCCTCTACGTCCTGTTGTTAGACTACCTTTCCTACATTTCCTGCTTGACATTTCCTGTTGTTAGCCTTCCTACCCTGCACTTCCTACTTCACACTTCCTGTTATTATTCTTCCTGGCAATACTTCCTGGCTTACACTTCCTTTTGTACAATTCCTGCTCCATACTTCCTGTTGTAACACTTCCTGTTGTACACTTCCTGCTGCACACTTCCTTCACATTTTCTGTTGTTAGACTTGCTCTACACTTCGTTCTTAATTTTTCCAGTTGTTAGACTACTTTTCCTAAGTTTCCTGCTTGACATTTCCTGTTGTTAGACTTTCTGCCCTACACTTTCTGCTTCACATTTCCTGTTGTACACTTCCTGCTGCACACTTCGCACTTCCTGTCGTTAGACTTCCTGCCGTACACTTCCTACATCACACTTCCTGTTGTTATTCATCCTGGCTACACTTCCTGGCTTACACTTCCCTTTGTACAAGGCCTGCTGCACACTTCCTGTTGTACACTTCCTGCTGCACACTTCCTTCACATTTTCTGTTCTTAGACTTCTTACTCTACACTTCATGTTGTTGGACTTCCTGCTCTACACTTCGTTCTTCATACTTCATGTTGTTAGACTACCTTTCTTCTTGACATTTCCTTTTGTTAGACTTCCTGCCCCACACTTCCTGCTTCACATTTCCTGATTTTAGACTTCCTGCCCTACACTTCCTACTTCACACTTCCTGTTATTATTCTTCCTGGCAATACTTCCTGGCTTACACTTCCTTTTGTACAATTCCTGCTCCATACTTTCTGTTGTAACACTTCCTGTTGTACACTTCCTTCTGCACACTTCCTACACATTTTCTGTTTTTAGACTTCTTGCCCTATACATAGGAAAGGTAGTCTAACATACCTTTCCTATGTTTCCTGCTTGACATTTTCTGTTGGTAGCCTTCCTGCCCCACACTTCCTGCTTCACATTTCCTGTTGTTAGACTTCCTGCCCTACACCACCTGCTTCACATTTCCTGTTGTACACTTCCTGCTGCACACTTCCTTCACATTTCCCATTGTTAGACTTCCTGCCCTACACTTCCTCCTACATTTCTGAAATTGTGCATCCTTGTCTCCTTTCCTTGCTTCCTAGCTCCACACTCTTAGTCTTTGAAAATGAGGAGAGGATGCAAGGAAATTAAACAAAGATGAAGATATCGAAGAAAGATGTATTTGTAAAATAAAATGTCCTGCTCACTCAAGTGTCACTTTAGAGTGCCGTCTTTGCACAGCTGCATTACCTCGAAGCGCTTGCCG
The DNA here is from genome assembly GCF_019703515.2 of Myxocyprinus asiaticus. Classification (NCBI taxonomy): domain Eukaryota; kingdom Metazoa; phylum Chordata; class Actinopteri; order Cypriniformes; family Catostomidae; genus Myxocyprinus; species Myxocyprinus asiaticus. The sequence goes on along the minus strand of NC_059392.1, from coordinate 4,274,716 downwards.
TTATGTTATTGAAACTTCAGTTATTCATATATTGAGAATAAAGCCTACTAATTCAATTTGCACTGTTGAAGTATGTTACAACTGCAAAGGTGAAACATGAATTAAAACTGTTGTGCCAGATGTAAAGTGGGGGAGAATTGATGTGTGCATCAGGTGTTTTGACTAAAAAGACCTCTGCATAGGATGGTCCTGTGCTTCGTTGCTTAAGCTTCTTTTGGAAGCTTCTTCTGTTCTTGATCCTCACCTCCTCATGGTGCATTTAGAGAATTGATACGTCCTTCATGATAGCGGACTTGCAACAGTTTCCGGGATCACAGCTCGAGGATGGATGTAAATGTTACATCTTCGTAATTTAAAAAGGACCTGTTTTATTGATGGTGGTTTTGTGGTCTACTTTCCTTTTATAGTCTAATTTTATGACATTTTTGTGTGTCATTTGTTTATTCATCTGGTTTGTTTAGTTTTCCGGAGAGCTTGGAGAGCGGATGAAGGAAAGCTATGGGGAATTCTGCAGTCGCCACACTGAAGCGGTGAACTATTACAAAGAACAACTGCAGAGCAACAAGAAGTTCCAGAACCTCATGAAGGTACATAATGCACTTCCTAAGAGACCTGAATGTTGCTTAACCAACTTCAATTTTGTTGTCCTCAGCACTGTTTTTTAATAGTTTCTTATGCTTTTTGTTTTGTTTTAGAAAATAAGTAATTCATCAATTGTACGGCGGTTAGGGATTCCAGAGTGCATCTTGCTGGTGACACAACGAATCACCAAGTATCCTGTACTACTAGAGCGAATCCTACTCAACACAGAAGGTTTGTCATTAGTTCTTAGTGTTCTCTAGAAAGGCAACCATTACTATTACTATTGCTCACTTTGGAAATCAGTGTCTCGAACTTTCTCCTTGTATCATTCCAGCTGGAACAGAAGAGCACGAAGGCTTGGCACAGGCTCTCTGTCTGATCAAGGATACCATCGTACATGTGGATTCCCAGGTCAGTTTATATGAGAAGAAAGTGCGTCTCAGAGAGATCTCCTCCAAGATGGAGCCCAAGACCCTGGGAAAGATCAAGGACGGTCGTGTGTTCCGTAAGGAGGACATATCGAAGGGTCGCCGCAGGCTCTTGTACGATGGCACGGTCTACTGGAAAGCTGCCTCTGGTCGACTCAAAGGTACTGATTCCATCTGTATTGTATATATACGATAGGATTGTCTTTATCATGTAATCTAAACTCTGTGGATTATCTATTTATCTGACTCTTCTCTTGCTTTCATTTCAGATATTCTAGCTCTATTGCTAACAGATGTTCTCGTGTTATTGCAAGAAAAGGATCAGAGATATGTTTTCTCAACTGTGGTGAGTATGATTACCATGTTATATTCCATGTCTGTGCAGAACAGGCGATTTATACATTATACATTTCTTAACTGACATGTCTGTATCGTCTTTCCACTAGGACAATAAGCCATCCGTGGTTTCACTTCAGAAGTTGATTGTTCGCGAGGTGGCACATGAAGAACGGGCCATGTTCCTTATCTGCGCCTCCTCTAATGAACCTGAGATGTACGAAATCCACACTGCTTCAAAAGAAGACCGCAACACCTGGATCGCACAAATTCGTCAGGCTGTGGAGAGGTATATGTGTATTAAGCTGTTGGGACCCGCTTTATATTACATGTCTTTAACTAACATGTACTTAAGCATTTGATACAATGTCATTATTATGTACGTACCTGTTGTTGCATTATACTTACATTTAAAGTACCTACATTTAATAGCCGCGTTTCCACTATTGGGCCAAATGAGGGCATGCTAGTGCATGCCAGGGCCAGTTGCGTTTCCACGGTCACTACCGGGGCTTCATCGTGCCATCTCGGGGACAAAGGCCAATAGCCTTTGGCCCTCCGATTACCCTTGGGACAAACAAGGCCAACCTGGGATTGAGGCAGGTTCAATGTCAAAGACGGTGTTTTCCGAACTTCCCAGGTTGTTTATCCAGCACACAACGGTACAGGTTCGGGAAAAAATATTAAATTGCGGGTACAGTACAAATCCGTTAAAACGCCCAATGGACAAGGTAGTGCCAAAAGAAATTACTTTCCATGGTTCGGTGAACTTTCATAGAGGATGTGCTGGGACATCGTCCCGCTGTTAGTGGAGAGACCACTCGGGACACCATGGCAGTTACAGTAGGGCAGGGGTGTCCAAAGTCCAGCCAGTGGGCCATCTGCGGCCCTCCGACTACTCCAATGCGGCCCACGAGAGACTTTAGAAATAGAACAGAATTAGGCCCGTTATGGAGAAATGATATGAAATTCATATTCCGGGCACTGGGTGTCACTATCACGTGCAGCCGCTATTCACAGCGCATCGTCTCTGCTAGTGCGTTCTGTGTCGTCACCAGCTTCATCCACTGACAGAGTTCAACAGGAGTTTGGAATTCTCTTTATTTCCAAGGATGAAGCGCCACACAGAAAGAATGATGCATTTATTAAAGGACTGACATCAGGTTAGATACTTTACTCATGTACTTGTTCTTGTAAAAATTTCCCGATACCTCACATCATACAACTGCTGTTGTGCGAGTGGCTGAACAGAGTTTATTGAGCATGCACAGAGATGCGCAAACCGAGCATACTCTTCCAGAACATCCTCTGTAGCACTGGGAAGTATACTGTAATTAATTAGTTCGTTCTGATATTTCGTTTAAACAAGAAAAATGATTCACAGGCTTCCCAGCGCCATTTGTGTCAGGACACACTGTAGAAGAGAACACTTAAAACACTTGCACATCTGTGCCTGATGCGCACGCTCAGCTTGCACATGCACATCTATAAAATAACTTGAAGTGCAATCATTTTGATCAAGTTAAAATCATCTTTGTAACGCCAGTAAAAACTGAACAGAAGTTATAATTGTATAGCTATAAAGAATAATTCCTTGCATCACTTCATAAAGTGATAATATGTCATCTGATTTTGATTATTGTGATGGGTCACACCCAACACTCAGTAGCAGATCTATATGTTCTTTGCACTGTCACTGAATGGATGTCAAATAGATAAAAATGTGAAAAAATGAGACGTATCACTGTTCCATTATAAGAGTTCTTTGTGAATGAAATACCCTATCCTTTACTTATATGTAGGGCCTACACAAGCATACCATAGAGCACAAATTATGATTAAATCTTGCATAATATGAAGTGTACAATATAAAGATTATGCATAGTGGCAATCTAGTAGCTTCTAGACTTTTGTTTTTATTATTATTAACAATTTTTATTCCATTCAACAAATTAAATAAACATAACATAAAATGCGGAATCAAATTATATAAAATTAAACCCTTCCCCCCGAACATTCCCCCAAATAACATAACACTGGTTACCCAATTTTTTATGTGTTTATCCCCTATGTTAATAACTGCCCCATCACCTAAAATACTGAGTCTAGGGCAAAATGAAATTTGAGTGCCCAATACGTCACACATAAAACTCTGAACCCTCAACCAAAATTCTTGGATTTTAACACACCACCAAAAAACCTGTGTTGTGTCCCCATCTTCTGATTGGCATCACCAGCAGGTGGGTGTGTCTTTAAGACCCAGCCTATACAATCTAGAGGGGGTCCAACAGAATCGATGTAAAATCTTAAATTGCATCTCTAGATGCAGACTTGATGCTTTTTAGAATCCTAGCCCACACTCCCATCCTCCAATACCAAGTTTAAATCTATCTCCCATAATCTCTTGACAGAAGTTAAAGCTCCGTCCCCCAGACTCTGAATTAGCAGGGAGTAATACACTGATGCCTCATGACCTTTTCCAAAAGCAGTAATCACCACTCTCAGTGTATCTGCCGCTTTAGGGGGGTGTATGCTACTCCCAAAAAATAGTACAGGGCAGGTGGCGCAGCTGTAAATACCTATAAAATTGAGATCTGGGAATCCTAAAATGTTGAACCACATTTTCAAAGGATCTCGACACTCCACTCTCATATATGTCACCGAGTGTACTAACCTCCCACTTCTAGACATTTTTTACATTATTACAGCGATGCAGCCTACGGCACCTTTTTTTCTGTATTTGGCCCCCGACCGAAAAAGTTTGGACACCCCTGCAGTAGGGTGAATTGTCAACGCTAACTTATCTTGCTGTTTACTTTCGATATAAACTCAGTGTTCTAGATAACTAGAAAACATGATACCTCAGCTTGAACTTCTCTCTTGCTTGTGAAATGAGCGGGGTGTGTGACGTTGGCACCGCAGCGGCGTATTAAGGGCGGGTTTTTGGCCCAATGGTGGGAATGCAGATCGATTTTGGTCTTGCAGTTTGAGGTTCGAGGCTATTGATAGCCCTGTTTCACACTGGCCCGGTAGTGGAAAAGCGGCTAATTACATCTGTAGTTACACTGTTAACCTTACACCTAACCCTACCCCAACCCTTACCCTAACCGTACCTCAACCTCAGTAGCAGCAGATGTGAATCTTGTGAGAATTTTGCAGAACAGAATGTAGTTACACAGTAAATACATTGTATTGTATGTATTTTAATGTTAGTACACAGTAGTTAAAGACACCAAATATAAAGTGGTTCCCAACTGTTGTTCATGTCAGGGTTATTTTAGTTAAAAAAAAAAATTGGTTATTTAGTTTTATTGATTTTTTTTCTTTTTTAATTAAATTTTGTATATTAAGTTTGACCTTTCTATTTATTTTAGTTTTCATTAGTTTTCACTCTTATGTTTGTTAGTTTTAGTTCAGTTCGAGTTTTTCCAGTGTTTTTTTAGTTTTAGTGTATTTATTTGTTATTTTAGTTTTAATATTTTAGAGCGGCAAATGTTAATGCATTAACAAATATAATTTATATATATTTAACGACAATACATTTCTAAGTACTGGTCAGTGTTTTCGCTATCTAGAAGCATTTTCATGTTTAATGAAAGCAAGTTTGAAAGGTTAAAATTGTGTACTGTGTATCAAAACCTAAAATGAAAGTTGTGTATGCATTGTAGTATAGTTCGTTTTTTTTCCAATTAAGTTTTTATTTTTATTTCAGTTAACAAAAATGTTATCATTTAGTTTTCGTTTTAGACTACATCCACATTAATCTGGATAAATTTAAAAACTGCGTTTTCGTTCGAGACGCTTTCCGTCCACACTGCCGTTTTCAAGCGTTTTCCAAAAGTTGCTCGACGATTTTGAAACATCTGAAAAGGCTTAAATCCCCATACTGTGCATGCAAAAACCTTAAAAGTCCCTGAAATGCAATTGTCCTCGTGTTTCGCCGCCAGACAGCAATTCCAAGTGAAATCCCCGTGACCTTTGAAGGAATGCAATGTGAAGGTTTTCGGTAACACTTTACAATAAGGTTCCGTTTATTAACATTCGTTAACTATGTTTGTTTACAAACACTAACAATGGACAATACTTTTACAGCATTTATTAACCTTGGTTGAAGATAATTTCAACATTTACTAACACATTTTTTAAATTAAAAGTTGTATATGTTAACATTAGTTAATGCAACGTGAACTAACAATGAACAATTGTGTTTTTTATCAAATTGACATGAACAAAGATTAATAAATGTTGTTTAAAAAATGCATTGTTAGTTCATGAAACTTCATGCAATTAACTAGTGTTAACAAATGGAACCTTATTGTAAAGTGTTACCCATTTATCTATAACAACGCTATCAAAGTGGATAGCAGGCACAACAACGCTGCTACAACAAGGGCCGCCATCTTGATTATTTTGGGTTGAATGGATCACATGACAACAAATTCGTAATCGTTTTCGAATATCTCAGTTTTCCCAGTCCACACTACAACGCAAATATGGTGTTTTCAAATGTATCTACTTAGGAGATCGTTTTCGTAAAGCTCTGGACAAAAAACAAATGCTGTATCAGTGTGGACAGAAGGCCAAAACGTAGAGAAAAAAATGTGCTTTCACATCTATCTGGATTAATGTAGTCTTTGTTTTCATTAACAATAATAACAATAGTTCTCATTGGTGTTTACTTTTATTAATCATTCTTCCACTCTTGTTTTCTTCCGTCAGCTGTCCACATACAGAGGAGAGATTGTTTAGTGAAGAAGAGGAGGCCAGGGTCGCCAGATTTCAAGAGTATTACGGTAAAGCCGCACGTGTTTCTCAAAAGTGCCTCAATCGTTATGTCATTCTGTCAATCTGCTGATCTGGAACAGCTTGCTGGAGGTTCTTTGGTAGTATTTCACACTGTTACAGTTTTCCTTTCAGGCTTTGAGGGCTCTTGTATCACTAGAGGGCGGACTTGCACTTTCATACTGAAAACCTGCACAACTGAGCATGTCTTTTGTTGTCTTTTCCTTGTATTTATGAAGGGTTTTTTTTTTGCTTCTGTGTCTGTTTTACTGTTCAGGTTCCTTATCATTTTTTTTTCTTTCCTTTCTAGAGCGTCTGACATTGAAGGATGCTCAGATCGCTCAGAGTCTCACAGAGAAGCTGCAGTTGTTTGCAGAGCTGGCTGAATCTGTGGCCGGTCTGGAAGACAGCGGATCTCGCTCCCGTCTGCTGTTGCGTGGTGATGTTTCTGACCTCCAGCAGGGGGAGCGACTGCTCAAAGGAGCCATCACTGAAGGTGACACGCCTGGGCATAACACTTTGTTGAAGTGCTTTGAAGCCTAAGTTGGCCTGCACAAAAATTCACAGAAAGCACAACAGAATTATCAAAGTTCTGCTCGTTTCACACACCTTGCCTGTGAGCCAGTAGACTATGGTGCTCTCGACTATTTTTCAGACATTTTACCATACCTTATCAAATCAAATTTTGTACAAAATTCTGCTGGTTTCCATCAAAAGTCCATTGTTCAATTTAGTCAATGGTGTAGTCTTTAGCATTGGTTTCTTGTTGAACTCTTGCACTTGCTCCATGACTAACTATGATGCCCAGGTGTATTTAGTGAAGTGTATTTCTGCGTCTCTGTAGTGGAGAACCTTCAGAATCTCCTGGCATCTGGTGTGAAGGAATCATCTCCGCAGACTGAGAGTCCAGGATCAGGAATGCTTCCACGCAGAGCAGACACCTTCGGTGGCTACGACAGCATTCCTACCATTCTGCCCAAAAGTTAGAACCACATTTATTTATGTCTTGTATTCCTTTTTATGTGATTAGACACTAGTTATATTATTTAGTTGTGACTTATTTTGAGTAATATGTGTGCATATGTGTGTGTTATCACAGACAGCAGTATGAATAAGAAGCTGTCCGGTGCAGCGGGTCGGTCCAGAAAGAGAGGTCAACGGGCAAGTTCAGACCCACAACTCAAAGAGGTGTATGCGTATCAGGATCAGGACGAGGCGGTGAGAGAACACACACATACAGACTCTTGTGGAATATACATCTCCTTCTCCTGTTTCCCCAACACACAACAGCAGTATGATTTGGTGTTTACTAAACAATAAGAGCAACCAGATTGGGCGATTTGGGCTGGAATTTTCCTATTGTCAGTTCTGTTTTCATTTTTGGTTGAACTCTTCCTTTAAGCTTTCAAAATGTCAATGTATCATTGTTAGATTATATAGTGTAAATGATATGAAGCATCACTATTTTAACTGCTGTCTATTTGTCTTTCTCAGGATGAGGCCTCCTCACCTTGCTTGAGCAAAATTTGCTCCACCTCTAAATTTTCAGAATCAGAGGTAAGAAAGCACATTGGTATTGTTGCTTGTTTAGTTATGTTGAATCGTTTCCCGTGAGAAAACATGGCGGCATTGTTTCATATAAGCCACCTAATGCATTTTTCAAATTGTAGCCTTTGTGGTCACTGCACCTTATTGGCTGTAAACACAGTTTATCTCACTTGGCAGGAATGTGGCTTTGAATATGAATATGTAAATAATCCTGGCACTGATATTGTCCTTGTGTTCCTGTTTTACCAGTTCTATGAGCGAGTGCTGCTGCTGTCTCAGAGGCTGTACAGTTTACAGGTAAAACAGAATGACCACACTGATGTCTCACCAGATAACATCATCACTAGAGATTCACAGGGAAATGCACCCTATAATGTTGTCAAGATAAGAAATGTCTTTGTTTTAGGAATTTCAACCTTTAGGTTTCTCTGGTCACTATCTGTGTGATGTTGGGGGAAATATGTCAGACCAATGTTCTGGACCAATTCATTCTTTTTTTCTGTTTTTTGTTCACTCTATTGTTCTGTCGTTCATACTGAAGTTTGTTTTTGCTCTTTCATTTGCATATTTGTTCGTTTTTCTTTCTGTATTTTGTTTGTTCTTTCTGTCTTTCATTTAGACTTTTGTTTTTTCTTTCATTCATTCTATTCTTCGTCTTTCTGTCTTTCATTTGTTCGTTCTTGTTTTTTGTTCTTTTTTTTTTCTTTTGTTCCTTCTGGCATTTATTCGCGCATTTATTATTTATTTCGTTTGATCTAGTGCTTTTGTTTGTTTTCTGTCTTTCTGTCTTTCGTTTGTTTGTTCTTTATTGTTTTTCGTTCTTTCCATCTGTCTTTCATTTGTTTATTCTTGTTTTTTGTACTTTTTTGTTCCTGATGGCATTTATTCGCGCATTTATTATTTCTTTTGTTTGGTTTTGTGCTTTTGTTTGTTTTCTGTCTTTCGTTTGTTTGTTTGTTTTTTCTTGTTTTTCATTCTTTCTGTCTGTCTTTCACGCATTTGTTATTTCTTTCGTTTAGTGATGGTCTTTCATTTGTTTTTTGTGTTCTGTTTGTTCTTGTGTTTTCATTTTTTCTTGTTTGTTCTTTTGTTTTGTCTGTCTTTCATTTGTGCATTAGTTATTTTGTTTGTTCGCTCTTGTTCTTTCATTTGTTTTCTGTCTTCCATTCGTTTGTTCATGTTTTTCATTATTTTTTCTGTATTTTGTTCTTTCTGTCTGTCTTTCATTTGTGCATTTGCTATTTCTTTTGTTCCCTCTTGTTCTTTTGTTCATTGTCTGTCTTCCATTTGTTTGTTCATTCTTGTTTTTTTGTTCTTTTATTTTGCTTTATTCTGTCTTTTTTATTTGTGCATTTGCTATTTCTTTCACTCGCTTTTTTCGTTTTGTCTTTATCTATTCCATGTTTGTTCTTGTTGTTCTCTTGTTAGTTCTTTTGTTCTTTCTGTCTTTAATTTGCGCATCTGTTACTTTATGTCTTTCATTGTCTCTTGCTCTTTCATTTGTTTTTTGTCTTTGTTTTTCTATTTTCTGTTTATTTTTTGTTCTTTCGTTCTCTTTTCAGTTTTTTTTCCCTCTTTTATTTGTTCTTTTGTTTATTTTGTTCATTTGTTCTTTCAATTGTTTTGGTCTTTCTGTCTTTGGTCTTCCTTCGTTCCTGTTCACATTGCTTGAAATTTAGATTTTTACCAAAGTGACTTAGAATACAGTGTACAAATCATGTAATTGGCAAATACAATGAAAAAAGGTTACATAACACATTCTAAGCTGCTAAGCATTAGTCACCAAGAAGTTTTTAACAGCTATCCAAACAAGTCCTTTATTCTCTCCCCTTCATCTCCTTCAGGCCATCATCTCTCAGCAGGACAGCCACCTCGAGCTCCAGCGAGCGTCGCTCCTCACTGTCGAGCGGGACCGGACCGGCAGCCGTAACCGCGGCACCAACTTGCTCCTGAAGCAGGAGAAACAGCGCAACCTAGAGAAGCACCGTGAGGAGCTGGCTAACTTCCAGCGGCTGCAAAGCCAGCACCGGCAGGAGCAGGCGCGGTGGGAACGAGAGCGTGAGAAGCAGCGACGACAGGCAGAGGTGGCCGAGCAGCGGCTAAGAGAGAGGGAGGAGGAGTGTCGGCAACTGGAGGCGCGGTTGGCCGAAGAGAGACAGGAACTGGAGAGGCAAAGGCAGACTTACCAGCAGGACCTAGAGAGGTTAAGAGAGTCAACGCGAACTGTTGAGAAAGAGAAGGAACGACTCGAACAGCAGAGGAAGTTGAAGAAGCACAATACAGTACCAAACACGGCAGCGCTGTACGCACAGGAATCTGGGCAGGTGAGGGTGTGCCACATGGCTCTAGACTCGGGCCTTTCTAGTTTCTTTGTTTCTCACTTTATGATGATGTCACAAGCTAAAGCAACATTATTTTTCCGTCTCCATGTGATCTCAGTATAAAAAATTGCTTCTTTTGAATGATCACATGCTAAAGACTCAAAAACATCCAAAGTTGTCTCAGGGATGTTACTAAAATCACCCCAATCACCATGAAAGTAAGTGACAACAGTATAAAGCTTTGTCCTTCACACCGAAAAGTATACAAATGTATAAATTATTACCAAAACGTTTTTGGGACTAAAATTATGCAGAATTTAGTAATCATTATTCTAAATAGTTGACCACAGAGTGCCGCGAATGACCAACCGGAATCAAGTGTTCCAGAGAGATGTGTAATAATGGAATATATAAAAAGAACCGAGGAACATTAACATACCATGTGTCTAACACAGCAAAATGTATGGGTTATACTGTACCTGCAGTACAAATTATTTATTAGCCTCAATTAATGTAATATAACATTTAAAGAAATATGAGCTGGCAAACTTAAAATTTGAATGGTGTCACATTTCTGGCCCCTTTTAATGTCACGTTATGATAATTTACCTTTAAATATAGGTGTGCCAGGTGAGAGCGCATCTGCCTTTCCCACGCTCTTTCTGATCTGCTGTACCAGTACAATCGAGCAGAACAATGTGGCACTGTGAATTAACATAGAAACCGCTCAGCTTCCTTCTAAAGCCTTGCAGAGTTACCTGCCACCCTGCTCTACCTGTTTGCAGATGAGCTTGCCAGATTACTCTGATAGCTCTCTGGGATAAAAAGACACTCGGACAAGTGTTATTTGAACAGTCTTAACAATATTAAACAGAAGAGCCAGTCTCTGTAAACAGAAAGTATAACAAAGACATATTGTGTGATCAGCTGACCTGCTCTGCAAATTCTCAGCAGTACTGAGACTGTCTCTCTTTATTAGTGAGAAAGACTGAACCGACAGGTCAAGAACAGTGTTATATAAACAGTGCCACACATTTTAGTTCAGTTTTTAGATAGACTTTAAAGGTAAATTCCAGAAAAAAAAAATATCAAGAAATGTCTAGGTCATATTTCACCCTAAAATCACAAGAAAAATTATAAATGTATATTCTTTAATTTATATGTAAGGCTTAAATAACCGGAATTAATAAAAGTAAATAATTGAAAATAATAAAAACAATATTATAATTTATTATACTGTAATAATATGATAAAATGCCTAATTTTAAAGTGAAAGCTATTTTAGAGCCATTAAGATATTTTTAAAATGGCACTGTGAAGGCTAAAATAATAGTAAATAATAGAAATAAATAATTAAAAATAATATAATATTATAATTTATTGTAATAAAATGTTTCAATTGAAAATGAAGGCTATTTTAGAGCCACTATAATATTTTTAAAATGTCATTGTGAAGGCTAAAATAATAGTAAATAATAATAAATGAAAAGATAATATTAAAAAGTTATACAAGTAAATAATAATAATAAAATAATATTGTAATAAAATAAAATAAAAGGCTTCAATAGAAAATTAAGGATATTTTAGGGCCATTAAGATATTTTTGACATGTCATTATGTTCATGACAATTAAGCACATTTTCACCCTAGTTCTCATTACTGTAATGTGATAATCTCATTCTTTTTGTGTAATATATAATATACACACACCGATCAGCCACAACATTAAAACCACCTGCCTAATATTGCGTAGGTCCTCCTCGTGCCGCCAAAACAGCGACAACCCGCATCTCAGAATAGCATTCAGAGATGATATTCTTCTCAACACAATTGTACAGAGTGGTTATCTGAGTTACCGTAGACTTTGTCAGTTCCAACCAGTCTGGCCATTCTCTGTTGACCTCTCTCATCAACAAGCATTTCCATCCGCAGAACTGCCGCTCACTGGATGTTTTTTGTTTTTGGCACCATTCGGAGTAAATTCTAGAGACTGTAGTGTGTGAAAATCCCAGGAGATCAGCAGTTACAGAAATACTCAAACCAGAACATCTGGCACCAACAATCATCCATGCGATTATCTAATCAGCCAATCGTGTGGCAGCAGTGCAGTGCATAAAATCATGCATATATGGGTCAGGAGCTTCAGTTAATGTTCACATCAACCATCAGAAAAAATGGGGAAAAAATGTGATGGCCTGACTGGTTCGAACTGTCAAAGTCTACGCTAATTCAGATAACCGCTCTTTACTATATATATATATCAGTGTTTCCTCTAGGATTTTTTCAGCAGCAGTGCTGTTGTGCAGGCGCCTGTATTAATGTGCGTTGGTGGAGAAATAGCTTAACAGGGGTGTCAAACTCAATTTCAGCCTGGGCCACATCAGGGTTTATTTGTACCCCCAAATGACCTGTTGAAAATGTGGTACCAGCACCTGCTTTGGTAGCACCCATGCAATTACCAATAATATTACATGTTATGTGCATTGAAGATGTTATTGCACATTTGACAATACAGCATTGATTTTGAGGTTGGGGTGCAGATGAAAATTATGATATTAACAACAGTAAAATCTGTGGAAAAATTAACACCCAATTTTTATATTGCTACATTTAAATATTCTGACAGTGTGATTAAGTTGGGACTTCTTTACAGATTATTTTCATCAGGCTCCTACTGATTAAACTATAGTCATGTCTTGGAATTTCTGAAGGCAAACAAAACAATCAGAGAGCATTACAAGAGAACAGATTTTACACAGATGGAAAACTGATAGTTTGATCCATAATTATGAAAATGCACCATAGATCTTCCATAATATCCATAGTTTTAACAATGATATTTGTAATAAGTCCATGGTAACCATAGGTAATTAACTATGGTTTCTATATAAAGAACTATGGCATTTTTGTAATGAAAAAACAGCAGCCTAAATACATTTAGAAACTTTTTCTGCTACAACTACTATTAACTATAGTTAATACAGTACAGTTAGTGTTACTACAGTAAATCCATGGTACATTTTTGTAAGTGTTGTGATTTGAGAATGGAAAAGACTTCTAATTTCTGTTTTCTCTGTTTTCTTTGTCAGTTCCGTTAAGAAAGTAGTGGCTGTTTATTTTAAACTAGTTTTATCACTGAGACATAAAAGTTTTGCTACAGACAATTCTGTACCGCATTGAAATGGGTTTCATCTGGTTCAAAAGTGCATTTAAACTAGTCTGTGCGGTTGAGACCAGTCCGCGAAGTACCTCACCTGCTCTGCGCTCGTGCTGCTCTATCCATTGAGTCGTGTTGATAAATGGTCCATGTAGCGCTGTTTCATTCCACTTTTGAAGCGAGCAAAATGCGCTCCAAATCATAATGTTAAGATGACAGGGGAAGGTTCATTAATATTCACGAGGATAGCGCTAACTGATTGCGCTAAATGAGATGTTGCGATCCCCTGCCATCCAACGTTTCAGAAATGAGCTCGCGGGCCCCATGAAATGAAATGAGTTTGACACGTGTGTTATGTGGTGACATCACTGTGAGTAAGTGCGTGTATTTGTGTGTGTGTATATGGAGTCTCTTTTAAAGGTATAAAATGCCACTGAATTTTAAATTCAGGGGGTAAATATTGCCCATTAATGGAAAAGTTCATTTCTGTGCCTGGTAACACACGAGCGTTAATAAAAAAATTTGTGCTAAGACTTTGTGTACATTTGTATTTTAAAGCTAATCTCATAAGATTTTACCACCAGAACCGTTTAAGGTCGACACAGTTTGCGCTAAGTAACAATGTTGCAAATTTGTGATTATGTGTTGCAAGGATGACCAAATCAAAGACCAAATCAAGGGTTTGTGGAAGTGACGTTCCATCATGTGACTAAGTTGTGAAAATGTTACGTTTTGCTGCAACATATTTTGACGTAGGCATCTGTTGACCAATGACAGTTCCAGAGAGGCGGGTCCAGTTTTGTTTTCGGAAATCCAATTAAGTTGTATTCCCTCTTCACTTTCCACACCCTCAAAGCTCATCTTACACTTTCCTATCTGTTAAACTCTCCACCAGAGTTTCTCTAATGTGCAAGCACCCTAAAACACTCTCTGAATATCTGGTGGTACAGACAGCCCCTTACACCATTTACTAGTTTGTAGGGTTGGATTTTCGACCCAACCAGCTCTTTTTGGTTCATTTAGGACATTCTGTCCATCTGGAAGCTTTGTCTCCAAATGAGCACTTGAGAGCATTTATCTTCAGAGGTTATAACCCGCAAAATCTTAATGTATTTTTCCCCCCTGGATGTTAGTCGAGAGAGAGAACCAGATTAGCATAATTCCAAATGGCACTCCAGGCTACGTATGTCGTTTTTACGATTTTACGGTCTTCTAATTGGGCCGTTTGTCTTTTGTTTTGAGTTACAATGTTCCGCTCTGGTTTGATTTATTGTCCACTATATTGTTTTATTGTCTGTCTCATTGTCAACTGTCAAGTCGGATATATTGCAGTTGTTTGACCTGGGCGAGACGTGCTTTTGTTACGGCCTAAGTCATTTCCTTTTTCAAGCTATAGAGTTTCCTAGCAGGGCTTAACTCTGAAATAACGTTAAATCTCTCTTTTCCCTCTGCTTTCTAAATATCTCTCAGTCACAAGGTCATAGGCCCTCTTTACACCTGATACTATTATTCGTCTTGGTTAATCCAGTTACATACTGGATTACCCACAAATGTTTCATTTAGAATTAAAATCGAGCTTCATATGATCTTTGTGTTTGCAAACCCGGAATAGTCTTGCGTGCGTATGTGGCGTTTGTTTTTTTTGTTTTTTTGATTGGGCAGGTATTTCCTTTTACAGTTGCAATTTTTTAACTTTAAAGCCCTTGTTTTAGTGCAGTGGATGATTGACAGGCGATAGGCACCCCTTGGATGTTGTCTTGGACACATCAGGACAGATTAGCAATTAAAAAACAAATTATGTGGTCATTAGCCGTGTTTGCACTGTCACTTCCGGGGCTTCATCGCACCTCATGGGGGCCAACGGCCAAGCAACTTTGGCCTACAAATAATTACCCTTGGCCCAAAGAAAGCCAACTGGTGATTGAGGCGGGGTCAATGTCAAAGGTGGAGTTTCACTGAGTCAGGTCTCACTTTAAACCAAGCAAAGACCAAAATAAGCAATCAAACGGCAGCTTCAGTCTCCACTATGTTTTTTTTCAAGGGCCACATAGTCTCCAGAGTCTGATACCTCAGCTTGAGCTTCTCTTTTGCTTGTGAAATGGGCAGGATGTGTCAAATTGGCACCAGGTCGGCGTATTAAGGGCAGGTTTTAGGGCAATGCTGCTGGGCTATTGACCAGGTGGTGGGAATGCGGATCGATAATGTTCTTGTGGCTCGAGGTCCGAGGCTATTGGCACCTGCTGACCAGTTGATAGCCCTGGCTTGCACTGGCAATGTGGCTATTGATGCCGTTTTTTACCTTCGAATGTGGTTCGAGTTATCATATCATAAAGCATTTTGGACCGCGTTTACACCTGTATGTAGCACTTACCGCTTGTAATCGGATTATCCGAAATGAGTCCTAATAAAATGTAAATATTTACTTGGAGTTACATTTTTGCCTTGTAAACACACAAGTTCCTGTTTCCAAGGAGTTTTTGTGGTACCTCCACTCACTTTACTTTGTTTTAGGGCTCCAGTTTCTGGGGTTAAAAATCAAAACAACCCTTCAGAAACAGGTATTTAGCACCATGATTTAAGAGCCACATTTTGTGAAGCAAAATTCTTCCAACCAGCCTGTGCACAGTCGAAAAGCTCCAAATGAATATTTGCTTGAGAAGTATCCAGGGAAGCCTTGGGATGGGGAAACCACAGCATAAAATACCTGCCAGCACCCTTTTATTAATACCAGTGCTGGAATGCTAACTGTTTATGTGATGTCAGTCAAGTCTTTGTGCCCAAAACCTGCACATCCCTGTGCACACCCCTCATAAACACTCAGGAAACCTCATATTTTCTGAAGGCACCTTAGGGACTATAAACAATAGAGCATCTGCACTGGGACTTTGCCATTTGAAAAAACTACTTGTGTTCCACAAAGGCCCTGCTATGCACTGGTTCAAGCTGATATCACCCTGGCCGAGTTGGAGAATATCATGCTTTTCCAACTTCTTGATGGAAGCTAAATGATTGAGTCTCCCAAAGAAACATCTCCAGAAGAAAGTCTCTTGCCTAATAGGAACAGGTCACCATGGTTGGCTGGTCCAACAGCTGACTAGTGGATTAGTGAGGTTAACTAGTTTATCTGGGGGGTGGGGTTTCTTTTGTATTTTTGTTCGTTTTTATTTGTATAGTGGTGATTCTTTAATTAGCATATTAACGGCGTGCTGTGCATTAGCTGTTTGCACAGTAAAACCCTCTTGAATAAGTCGCGTGTTGTGTCACGCTGCTTTTTAGCGTACTGCAACGAGCGTTGTGTTTTTAAATTGCTGTGTCAAGTTGAAAATAGTCCAACTTTTAAAAAATGCATCTCGAGACTGCATTCTGTTCCTTTAAGTTACACTCTATCAAACTGTTTTTGAAAGTAAGAATTACGTGTTAAGTGCATGTTGGGGTCAGGTGAACCCGAAACAAGTCTAATTATACAGGGATTCCTTAAGAGTGATCTTTGTCGACTAGTTGCTCCGACTATCTTTGAAAATGTATAGTTTTGCAATATCACCAACCAAATAAGAAATATCCCATTGGGTGTTGTCTTGGACAGCACATGGCTAGGTTTAAGTTTTGTACATCCACAACGTGCTAGTTGGGCCTTTTTTTTTTTTTCGTCCAATTGTGTAAATTGGAGGGTGGAATTGTGACTTGTGGGAACATGATGAACAGAATCAGGAGGGTGGCATTAGTTTCAGGCCAGTGCTCTCCACACCTTTAAGTACATGTTATGGACAGTAACATGATTTTTCCATATTCACATTATGAGGGTGTTGGTGGCCTCCCGGTTAATGAATTGGACTGCTTTTATTTTTAAGGTTTAGTTCTAGGTACATCCCAGGAATTGGATAAATAACCATTGGGCCCTTGAGCAAGGCATGTTACCTTCAAGTTGCCCCAGGTGAACTGCACCTCTAAATAGTGTACACTATGTCCCTTAGGGTGAAAAGGGTTGGCGGGTAGCCAGCTGAGTAACTATCATTATCATAATCTTTACCTCATGCTTTAACTTAGTCATTTCATGTAAAGTCCAGCTGTCTTGGATTTTTGTGGTTTTATGCCTGTACTGACAAAGTGCACCCAAGAATAGATCAACGAATGCCTTCACTCAGTACAAAAGCGGCATGTGCTTCATCCTGTTAATCCACCAACTCTTGAACAGGTTGGGTTTGCTACGTTGCACCTATCTCAGCATTTCCTTTGTGTTGCGCTCAAACGTAGCGGTGCTTTTCAGAAGCTGAGTTCACAGATCACAGATATTCCATTTAAATTATTTTATTGAAAATGACCTACAAAGGAGGAATTGTGGAACACAAACGACTGATTTTAAGGAGACAAAGTCATTATAAGTATTGCAGTTCCAAAATTGGCCATAAGGGTACAAGCTACTGAAGTACTGTTCTGCTCATTGAGCCTCAATTATGAAACACAAGCAGAACAAATTTCTGGGTAAGTTGTTTGTAAATCCATGCTTCAATCCCAATCAATTGTTGCATTCAATTCAATTCTTCATAAATCCATTCTTGAGGAAATTCTGTTCTGTTTAGTCATTTGTAAATGCATGCTTGCACAAGTTGTTGCATTAAGAATGGTTTTATAAACTACATAAACAGAAATCAGTTTGGCTTGTATCAACAGTTTTTGTCTGAAGTCTTTCATTCAATTCAGTCGTTCGTAATTCCATTCTTGAATAAATTGTAGCATTCAGTTTAGTTTGTATATCCATTCTTCAATCTCAGTAAATTGTTGCATTCCATTTAATCGTTTGAAAATTCATGCTTGCATAAGTTGTCACATTTAGAATGGGTTTATAAATTATTTAAACAGAAATCTGTTTGCTCTGCTTGTGTTTTTTGAATGAGGCCCATTTATTGTAACCGAAAGTCAAACATCACTGTGCATGGACTAAATATCTACAGAAGTTTTATAGTTTAAGTTTAAACGGTAACACCTCTGCATGAACTTGTTGTTATCCACGTCTGGATTTTAAAACTATTAAATATTTGCATTTCTTTATTTTTCAGCATTTGCTTTCCACTAGCTTCAATGGTGAGCTATTGCTAGGCAGCGCAGGGGACCAAACCGTCCCTCAAAAGCCGCTCCTGCGGGCCACTCTTTCCATGTCCCCCGCCGATTATCCAGAGCGTCCTGAAGTCCACTCACGCCGAGAGAGCTCCTGCAACACCCTGCCGGTGAAGACGGAGGTCCCCATCCACCTCATCAGCACCACCAACCAGTTACACAAACAGGGCGGCGTCCAGCAACAGATACCGACGAAACTCGCCGCCCTCAGCAAGGGCAAAGAAAAGAGTGGAAAAGGCAAAAGTTCACACCGCACCAATAGTTTAGGTCCGTACCACACACACGAGTGTCACTGAAAGAGGCATAGTTCACCCAAAAAAATAAAAATTTTTTATAGAGACTTTGGGGTGGACTCCTTTGACTAGCAGCCACCTTGCAACACCAATGAACTGCAGGATTGTTTGGAAGTCAGTTTGATGATTCCTAAAACAATTTTGCATGTTTTACAGCCTCCGTTGACATGAAGCACATGCTGCCCATCAAGCTGTCAATAAGAGATTCTGATGGAAGTCTCAAAGCACGCCGGCCCATAAGCCCCCACCAGCAGCCCCCCCAACCACAGCATACACACCAAGGTAAAACAAACACCCCCACCCGACATTCCTGGCTGGGCCTGAACCAGCCTTACTCCGCTGTGTAAACAGTCATTTGGCCCAGCTGACAGCCCTGTTGTTTTGTTTGCTTGCTCTACAGAATCCCTCAGCCCACCAGACGCATATTTGGACGCCCAGTCCAGCCTTGCACCCGCTGTTCTCAAACCCCAGACATCCCAGCACACCCTACCATACACTGTGAGCGATGAACCTGCCAAGGAAGACGTTATCTTTTTCTGAACGCCACATTGCATGCTGGGGAATCCTGTTGCCACCCAATGGGATGAAAAAACAATGCAAACATCGTATTCTTAATGGGTATCTTTGTCTTGTTTTCCAGTAAAAATATATAAACATCCTTAAAACAAGATAAATTCACCTAAAGCAAAAGTTTGAGAGATATTAAGACAATTATTTTCAGATTTATTTTATTTGTATTTTTTTTTTTTTAGCATTAACAAGCAAAAAAAAAATTTGCCAGTGCCACAAGACAAAATATATACATTCATATATTAGTCACTTTCTCTGAAAGCAAGTCATAATATCTTGCACACTTTTTCTAATTGGGTGAACTTATCTGGTTTTAAGGATGTTTAGATATTTTTATAGGAAAGAATATAATTTTGCCGTGTTGCAACCACGTTTTGGCTCTTTAAATGAACAGGCCTGTCTTAAAAACTTTTTTACTGCAAAAAAATAAGAGAGAGAGAACAAATTTTAACCCAATCTCAACAACAAACAACTTTGATTGAAGTTTATAAATATGACAAATAATTTTTTTTTAGTTTGTATGTGAAAATACAACAAATGCTCACTGTACGTCCCAGAGAATCCAAAGACTTTGACAAAGTTTGTATAAATGAAGGCAACTTCATGGTAGTGAAGTTAATTAATGAAGGCATGTGTAACACTTCTGTAGCATACAAACACAAATGGACGAAATAAAGAATACGTGGACATTTTTGGGTGGCTCTTTGTTGTGGGAAGCAATTTTGCACAGCAGCAATGTCCCATTTCATTGCAAATACAGCATGTAGGCCGACACAGAAGCTGGATCAATTTGATTTCAATTACAGTTAGCACTGTTGTGGTCACCCCTGAACATTATCGCTTATAGAAAAGCACAAACGCTTTGACATTGGGCCTGAAGAAGATCCTTGAATTGGTGTTTAGGTCTGTTTGCATTCATGTGCATAGTTTTGTTTTTCATTCTAGATATTGAATTTTTGACTGTACATTGTCCACAAATTGGCTGGATTTTAAACTAGATTTTGGGTTTGCGGAAAATCTAACTCCACATCAGTTCAAACTTAGTCGTTTTATTTGTGTAGACATTTTATATATATATAGAGAGAGAGAGAGAGAGAGAGATAGATTATTCCAAATAATCACAAAATGAACTGCAGCAAAAGTGTCAAGAGTCTAAGGTTTTAGTAAACAACATGTTATTTTTATATTCTATGTCAGTAGGTTTGTTCTGGATATTTTACACCCTAAAATTAGCTTAATATAGCATAAATGTTTTAGTAAACATTTATTTGCCTTCAATGGCCAAATGATTATACATTTTTAGATGTTATTTTGGCTTTGAAAAATAACCGGGGGAATCTCATGAAAATGGCCAGGAAAAAGTATTTCATATAGAAAATCAAGCTTTTTTTAAGGACAATTGTTTGTTTTGTTTGTTTGTTTCATTGTGACGATATTTTCATGATAATTGAGCACATTAACCTTCCAAATTCTCATTACCATAATGAGGATATAATGGTACTATTTGTTGTATTGCCTTTTACTTTATAGTAATTTTTATTTTACTGAATTACAGTAATGAGAATGTGATTTGTTTCATATTACACTAATGACAATTGGGGGGGGGGGGGGGGGGCGGAATGTAAAAGCTTAAGCAATTTCTTTAAGTAGTATACAGTGCATTCAGAAAGTATTCAGACTCCTTCATTTCTTCACATTTTATTATGTTGCAGTCTTATGCTAAAATGCTTTAAATTATTTATATTTTTCACATCAATCTGCACTCCATAAACCATAATGACGAAGCAAAAACCAGATTTTTGATAACTTTGCAAATTTATTAAAAAGACAAAACTGAAATATCACATTGACATAAGTATTCAGACCCTTTGCTATTACACTTGAAATTTAGCTCAGGTGCATCCCATTTCTCTGGATCATCTTTGAGATGTTTCTACACTTTGATTGGAGTCCACCTGTGGCAAATTCAGCTGATTGGATATGATTTGGAAAGGCACACACCTGTCCATATAAGGTCTAACAGCTGAAAATGCATATCAGAGCAAAAACCAAGCCATGAGGTCAAAGGAACTGCCTGCAGAGCTCAGAGACAGGACTGTGTTGAAGCACAGATCTGGGGAAGGCTACAAACAAAATTCGGCTGCATTGAAGGTTCCCAAGAGCACAGTGACCTCCATAATTCAAAAATTGAAGAAGATTGGAACAAACAGGACTCTTCCTAGAGCTGGCCGCCCGGCCAAACTGAACAATCGAGGGAGAAGGGCCTTGGTAAGAGAGGTGACCAAGAACCCGATGGTCAATCTGGTTGAGCTCCAGAGATCAAGTGTTGAGATGGGAGAAACTTGAAAAGGACAACCATCACTGCAACACTCCACCGATCTCGGCTTTATGGCAGAGTGGCCAGACGGAAGCCTCTCTTCAGTGCAAGACAAATAAAAAAGCACCTAAAGGACTCTCAGACTGTGAGAAACAAGATTCTCTGGTCTGATGAAACGAAGATTGAACTGTTTGGCCTCAATTCCAAGTGTCATGTCTGGAGGAAACCAGGCACCGCTCGTCACCTGCACAATACCATCCTAATGGTGAAGCATAGTAGTGGTAGCATCATGCTGTGGGGGTGTTTTTCAGCGGCAGGGACTGGGGGACTGGTCAGGGTTGAAAGCTGAAAACAGCAAAATACAGAGATATCCTTAATGAAAACCTGGTCCAGAGTGCTCTGGACCTCAGACTAGGCCAAAGGTTCATCTTCCAACAGGACAATGACCCTAAGCACACAGCCAAGACAACGCAAGCAGTGGCTTAGAGACAACTCTGTGAATGTCCTTGAGTGGCCCAGCCAGAGCCCGGACTTGAACCCAATCGAACATCTCTGGAGAGACCTGAAAATACACCGATGCTCCCCATCCAACCTGATGGAGCTTGAGAGGTCCTGCAAAGAAGAATGGCAGAAAATCCCCAAATCCAGTTGTGCAAAGCTTGTCGCATCATACCCATAAAGACTTGAGGCTGTAATCGCTGCCAAAGGTGCTTCAACTAAGTACTGAATTAAGGGTCTGAATACTTATGTCAGTGTGATATTTCAGTTTTTTCTTTTTAATAAATTTTGATTACTTTTAAAAGTTATCAAAAAACCGCTTTTTGCTTTGTCATTATGGGGTATGGAGTGTCGATTGATGTGAAAAAAATATATAATTTAAAGCATTTTAGCATAAGACTGCAACATAACAAAATGTGAAAAAAATGAAGGGGTCTGAATACTTTCTGAATGCACTGTATAATGTTTGGGGTAAAATGTAACCTGACCATTTCTTCATGAGATTTATCCAACGGTTTCTTTTAAAGTTTAGTGCCAAACAGAACATAATCTTATTCATTACAGCATGAAAATAGTGTATGAGTTACTAATGAAATGTTTGGTAACTTTTTTTTGTTAGTTTTAAAATAATAAGGCAGATGTGTGTGTGTATGTGTGTGTGTTATATATATATATATATATATATATATATATATATATATATATATATATATATATATAGGCTCACTGACTTCAAAAATCACAGGCCTGGTTATTTCCACATTTCAAAAGAAATGCTTTCTTTTAATCTTTGTTTCACTAAACAGATTTGTATTGCTTTTATCTGAGCCGCATTCATTTCATTCTAAAGCTGTCAAGTATTCTCCAGCTGACCAAGTAACAAGACGTGTGGTATAATTCCTATTACTTTGAATTTCATAGTAATGCCACCAAAGACTTGGACTTAAAGCACTCTTAACTTAAATCTTGACCCACGAGCTGTAAGTATGAAGTCGAAAGTTACGACCATGTGATTTGTATGTATTTCAGTTGTACATAGTATTTCATTCTAACATAGTTAAGATGTAGATATTATGAAAGGATATCATATGACCACTGGAATTAAAGCACTCCATTTTTATGTTTGGTTATTGTTTATTTTTTTCATTTTCTTACCGAAAAATCTGTCAGTCAGCCTTAGCAATTTTTTAGTTTATAAACGACCCATGCAGCATTGCTTTTGAATAATATTTCACCTGTTGTACTTGATGTAATAATAAAAAAATGGCCAGTTGAATTGACTTTATCCAACATTTTGTTGCATGGGTTTTCCAAAGGGCAAGTGAATGGACATTTTCAAACTGTAGCAGTTTGTTTTTGACCACTTTAATAACCACAAATCGTAAATAATGTTGCCAGTGTTTATGACGTTTAACGAAGCCTTTCAGTGACATATTCCATTTTTGTGTCTCACTCTTGTAGCTGCAGTGCACTTTACCTCAGCTTTGTAACTGTTTATGTGAGCTAAATTTCTCTTGCACCTGCTAAAACATCATCATGCCACTGTAATTGTAGGTGTTTGATGTTTGTGATTGTACAACTAGCATAATTCCTTCATGAAGAGTCTTATTTGCTTTTGTCAAGTGATCAAATATGTCTAAAGAAATATTATTTTTCTCTTTCCATTTACACTAGCCACTTTTGTTTACAAGCAAACTTTAAGGGGACCTCAAGTGTTAATAGGTTTTTGGTTGATGTTTTACATCTGTAGTGAAGTTTTTAGCATGCAGGGCCAATGTGATTTTTCTACCATGGCACTGTATTTACTCAGAAGACAAAATAGAAATACTTGTGAACACTTTAAACTGCTGCCTTTAGGGACGGTTTAGTAATAAAATATGTGAAAAAATCTCTGCGTGTCTGATTCATGCATTCAGAGGCAGTTCAAAACACTTTATTCGTTTTTAAGGAGAGTTAGCAATGTACGACTTCATGAGCCATAGTGAAGGTTAGAGATGCAACAAAAAGAAGAGTTTAACTTCATGCAAATCTGCCCTACAAAGGCAAAATGCAATAACTGCCAACTAGGGCTAAGTATCGGCAACTACCACGTGTCAGCGCTATGCATTGCGATACATATGTTACGATCTAATAAATCTCGATGCATCAAAATTTCATCATTGGACTGTGATGGAAACTATGCTAAATTAAAGAGACTCCGTGTGTCCATGAAAGAAAGACTGAATCTTTGGGTTAAGTTTCAATTTCTCTTGCGCTTGGAAGCGATTCGACCCACACTGAGAAATGGCTGTTTTAGAGTTTGCACATATTTAGAAGTAGGGCCGAGAAAAATATCGATTTTCTGATAAATCCAAAAATGTCTGTAATTTAACAACTGGATGGTACATTTTCAGATTTGGCTCACCATGATTAAGTGGTATAGTGGTGAACAAGTTCAGCACCGAGATCCTTTCGTGTTGAGGAAAAGTTTGGTTTGACTAGTTCCGTGTAATGTGTGTCCAAAGACGAAATCTACGCAATTTGATGAAATACCCTTTCTGTTCTTTACAGTCAGTTGTTGATCAAAAACAACGATATTTTTCTAATTTTAATTACACACAACACCGATGCATTAAAAAGCCTTTCGACTATAATGTTAATACTGAACTGATGCTTTTCTTAAAGAGACAGTACCATTTTAGCACTTGTTTTACATATCAGTGTAAATACTTGTAAATAGTACAAATTATCCATGTAAACAATAAACGAGTAATAAATGTATACAATTTAAAGACATCACATTTATTGATGGCAATCATGCAGTTTGTAAATTTGTAAAAAGCTCAAATGTAACCAAAAATTTAAAAACCAATGAATTTACATCCAAAAACTTTCTTACATATATAAGCAAAATGGACTTCAAGCTGAAGTATGTAATTTCTGCGGCACTAGCGCTACCAAAGAAACAGATCGAACAAACAGATAGTCCCGCCCCCAACTCACGCTATTGGTCGACTCGATGTTATTGTCTCTCTTGGGACGGTTCGCTCAAAACAAAAAGAGGAATTTTAATAGCACCAAGGAGGCACAGTGTTTACAGTTTTCAAGAAAATGAAACTATAAACGGCTTATGGCTGTCTCTGTATATTAAGATGAGATAGGAGAAAGTATTTCAACCTCGAAAAAGTTACATACTTCAGCTTTAAATGAAATATACCAAAATGAATCTGATTTAAATAAGTAAATCTGTATCAATACGCAGTCCTATTTAGAACACCAACTTCTTTATTATTAAGCTGTTGAACGTGATATGAATACACAAATAGATTAATAAAATATCAGTGAAGGGATCTAAAGTATCATGACAATATCGCAAAAAAACAACAAACAAAAAAAAAATATTGCGATGTATCCAGACTGATCTAACAGTGAAAACGGAAACGGCATATTGACTTTTCTTTAGCTATAATCGGTCTGTGCTTAAATTCGAATCTGAATCTGAAATTCGAAACACAACCCCCAGTGTCGAAACGGTAAGTGTTGTGTGGATGTAATGTCCACAGGGGGGCGCCAAAAGCGAGTTGTTTTCAGCTGTATTGGCTGTAATACAGTGAAGAGGAATGCATCATTTATAAACTTTACCCCCCAACCCAAACCCCAAACCTAAACCGAACCATCAGTGGAGTAAAAATGTAATGTTAGGAGGGAAAATGCAAGCTCCAAATAGCAATCGTAACTGATTATGCAAACTTGATTGCTTCCTGGTTTCATCGTGGGATCTGAACCCAGTTCTCCCATGCTGCTGATGCAGATGGGGAAACACTGTGCAAACATGTCTGATAGGAGATGGCGCCTATTTGTGAGTCAGCATAATGTGGCTAAACCTTGGGTACCGTAACTCTCAGAAACAGCATGCTGACTTCTCGTGTGATCATGTTTATCCATATGATTGTATCAGCCCAGTCCTAATTCCAACATTGGTGTTACATGGTTTTAGTTTGAATTTTATAGTTAATGCAATTAATGCCACTATCAATATTTGTGAATTTATGCTTAGAACAATTGGCCAATTGGGTAAGAAAAATAAAGAAAAACTACATTTTAATTGTTAACTTTAAATGTATTATTATTATTTATTTATTTTTTTCATTTTTACTATTCAAGTAAATGCATCTTTTTTTTTTTTTTTTTTTTTAAAAGTATGTTCAGATATTTTTACTGGAAAATGTGACAAAAATACTGATTAAGAAAATAAGTTTTTACAGTGTATCCTCTGTGCTATGTATGGACAATATAATTTTATGCGCATTTATCTGCGCTCGTGTGTGCAAGTGACCGTACTGGCAGTGTGTGTGTTGATTTTGGCTCGGTTCTCACAGGAAAAGACACAGCAGGACTTAACAGGACCTGGTGGCCATCTCTCCGGCCATGCTAATTGTAGTGTTGTGGCGGAACAATGCTATTTTCAGGTGTTGTGGTTTTCCTTTTGTCCAGTTGGGATCTGACAGTAGCGTGACCAGTTCCTGTGTAATTCTTCACCAGATGATGTCTCTTGCTTTTGTCCCTGGTGATGGTTTTCTTTCCGTCTGCGTCCCCGTGTGCTATGCTAATTTTAGACGCTTTGCTACGAGTCTCTCCTCCCACAGCAACCCTTGTCTGGTTCACAAGTGTCTGTAGTCACGTCACTTTTTTTAAATCATAATTATTTTGCGTAAAGGGCTTTGTCCACAAACGAAAACAAACCACGTGTTGTCTGTGTTGTGCTGTTTGTCGTCTTGGCGGAAAAGTAGCCGCATCATTCCTGTTATGCCGTACCTTTTCAACTCAGTAACTTGTAACAAATAAATATGCTGATTTAAGTATTTCTATAAAAGGGTAAGGCAGACTTTCAGAAACATGCTCTGGTCAAGCTCAAACAGTTCAACTTTAATAATTATAACTGAATTATTTTCACAGAATGAACATATAGAGCTAAAGTTGGCCATTGCTTAGCGAGTTGGCTAATTTTAAGCATCTTTTGAAGTTTTGATATTAATATGTAATTATATCCAAACAGGATTGGATGTTTTAGAGTGAGAGAAACCAGCTAAATACCATAGAACATCACAGAAATCATCAAATACTTACTGAGGTTTGCGCTTGTTTTTTCCCCGCCAAAAATTATGTCACTTCCTGGAGGATGATGTCATTAAGGAACTGGCTTTCTTTTTTTATTATTTTTTTTATTTTTATCCCCTTTTCTCCCACTACTTACTAGGTCCTCGTGGTGGCACGGTTACTCACCTCAATCCGGGTGGTGGAGGACAAGTCTCAGTTGCCTCCGCTTCTGAGACCGTCAATCCACGCATCTTATCACGTGACTCATTGTGCATGACACCGCAGAGACTCGCAGCATGTGGAGGCTCATGCTACTCTCCACGATCCACGCACAACTCACCACGCACCCCATTGAGAGCGAGAACCATTAATCGTGTCCACGAGGAGGTTACCCCATGTGACTCTACCCTCCTTAGCAACCGCGCCAATTTGGTTGCTTAGGAGACCTGGCTGGAGTCACTCAGCACACCCTGGATTCAAACTCACGACTCCAGGGGTGGTAGTCAGCGCCAATACTCGCTGAGCTACCCAGGCCCTAAGGAACTTGAAAGTGATGTTGAAGACACAGGAAAAACATATAAACTGTTTATCAATAGATCACAAATTAAATATTAAATGTTTCCAAGAAAACATGATTTGTTTGAAACATTCCCATAAGAGAAAGAAAATAATAAAGAAAAACTGGGAACATTTCTAAATAAATTGCATGGCAAAAATGGCAACGTACACCCAAACTCATATTTAAATATCATAATATCACTTCATTTTAACCACTATTCAAGTGGTCTTTATTTTTCATTGACTCAGCATTCGCAGTGTCAACAATAGAAGTGATAATTTCATAGACAAGCTGCTAGACCAACACTTTAACAAGCATGATAATGTCTAAAATATCTTCGGTGTTTTGCTCTCACTCATAGCGATTGACTAACAGCTCTACAATGTCACTTAAAACACATTTGGGCTGTATAACTTCCTGTCCTGAACTAATAAAAGTAAATGCGCATTGTGCTGTTTTTCTTTGCATACTGTGTCTATGGAAACGGCTTTAACAACTTTGCGTTTATTGCTTTTCGGTAATACTTTGTTGTGTTTGACAGCCACCTCTTCAATGCAACTGATAAAAATGTCTAATGTTGATGAATGAAGTTATTGTTCTTTGTTTATCGGCAGGAATAATATGTCCATGAAGATAAGGTTACTTCTGGCTGATAGTTTGAAGCAACACTGTGTTTATTCATGAGTTTGTAGAGGTGTAATCTAGTAAAGTGGCCTGAGAGGAATGTGCTGTCATAGTAAAATCTTTGTGTATATAGTTACAGGATAGCAAATCTTTATTTGGGTTCATGTTGGTGTGTGCGGACGACAGTCTCTGATAAAGTCACTGATACACTCATTTCTTTGCCAAATAGTTGTTGGGGAAAATAAGTCACACCAAGTGAAGCTCCTGCCAGATGTATGATCTATAAATGTCAGTGGCTTGGGTGACTGAACGCTGTTGGTCTTTTTCTTTGTCATCTCATCTGATTGTGGAGTGCATTACAGCTTTCAGTATTCTCATAATATAATTTCATTGGAGGAGTGTTACAGCAGTTTAGTGCTGCAACGAACAGCACATTTTTACGTAAGTTGTCACGCAGATGATGACAAATTTTTCGTAAAACAAATATGTCAATTGTTGCTGCGTAATGGTGACAAATTGTTCGTAAAGCCGTTCTTACGTAAATTGTATTATGGTGACACATTGTTCGTAAAACCATTCATACGTACATTTTTGCATAATGGGGACAAATTTTTCGTAAAACTATTCTCACATAAATTGTCGTGATGAGGACAAATTGTTTGTAAAACCATTCTTATGTTAATTTTTGCATAATGGGGACAAATTGTTCGTAAAACTATTCTTACGTTCATTTTTGCATATTGGTGACTGTGCGTAAAACTGTTCTTACATAAATTGTCGTGATGAGGACAAATTGTTCGTAAAACTATTCTTACGTTATTTTTTGCATATTGGTGACATTGTGCGTAAAACTGTTCTTGCATAAATTGTGCAAAATGGCGACAAATTGTTTGTAAAACTATACTTATGTAAATTGTCACATGATGAGCACAAATTGTTTGTAAAACCATTGTCATGTTAATTTTTGCATAATGGCGACAAATTGTGCGTAAAACTATTCTTACGTAAATTGTCATGATGGTGACAAATTGTTCGTAAAACTATTCTTACGTTCATTTTTGCATATTGGTGACTGCGTAAAACTGTTCTTACATAAATTGTCGTGATGAGGACAAATTGTTCATAAAACCATTCTTATGTTAATTTTTGCATAATGGTGATAAATTGTTCATAAAACTATTCTTACGTTCATTTTTGCATATTGGTGACATTGTGCGTAAAACCTTTCTTACAAATAATTTTTGCATAAAAGTGTAAAATTTTAGGTAAAATCATTGATAGGTAAATTGTCACATGATGATGATAAATTGTTCATAAAACTATTCTTATGTTAATTTTTGCATATTGGTGACATTGTGCGTAAAACTGTTCTTGCATATATTGTTGCAAAATGGCAAAAAAAAAATTGTAAAACAAAAAACATAATTGAAAATCACGTAAATTGTTACCAATGGGGAAAAATTGTTCATTAACCGTTGCTGCATAAATTGCCGCATAATAGGGAAAAACTGTTTGTAAAACCATTCTTTCGGAAATTGACACATAATGGGCACAGGCTGTTCGAACAAAAAACATTCTTAAATACATTTTCGCATAATTGGGACAAATTGTTCATAAAACCATTCTTATGTAAATTGTCACGACAAAGAACATTTTTTGCAAAACCATTTTTTTTTGTGGAGGCTCATGCTACTCTCCTCGATCCACGCACAATTTCCAACGTGCCCCATTGAGAGCGAGAACCCCTAATCACGACCACGAGGCGGTTACCCCATGTGACTCTACCCTCCCTAGCAACCAGGCCAATTTGGTTGCTTAGGAGACCAGGCTGGAGTCACTCAGCACACCCTGGATTCAAAGTCATGACTCCAGGGGTGGTACGTAAAACCGTTTTTATGTTAATTGTTGTATAATGTGGATAAATTGCTTCGCATAGTGCATTATGGAAACAAATCCATATAAAAGTTCATTTAAAAATTGTTTGTGTGAAAATTTACAATTTACATAGGCATGGTTACGAATATTTTGTTGCCATTATGCAAAAATATACACACAAATTTAGGTTTCATGACTGAGGACCATTGTGTGCATAAAAAAAGGTTTAAAATATAAACATTAAGATTTTTAAGAGTTTTTAAGACTCAGCTAATCCATTTACATTTGTTGTCAACTATTTTCAATATCGTTTGTTATCAAATTATTTGTTGCAGACTTACAGCAGCTTGTGTAATGAGACAAAAATGACCACTGTTAATGCATCAAATTAGCTTTCAACGTTATGTTGTTTTTCCTTTCTTTTGTTTTTTAGGTGAGCTTTTTTCCAATCTATTGCCTATTATCACCCATTACAATTTTTTTTTATAACATTTTGTGATGGTTTGCAGAATAGTGGACTGCTTAACAGAAATATAAACCGCATGCCATTATGGATACATCAGGTGGTGCTACAGCATTCACAAAAAGACGATCCATCCCTGCTCGCAGCTGCTTCATTAACCTTGTGAGTTGAAGAGGTTGACACACCAACACCCTAGAGACGGCAACAGACAGACGCCACACCTCCTTTTGTTGTTTTATTCATCCTGATGTCACTTTTCGAGTGCCTGTTCAGTTGAACGGCCCATAATTATCAACCAGACCCATTTCAGGATGACCAAACCTGGGAAGATACCATCTGCCACACCCTGTTTAGAATCACACAAAAAGGTCCAATTTCGATTCTCTAAATCAAGATTCATCTGATGTTTCTAATTGGCTTGTTCACACTGGTTGCCACGGTAATGACTTTGGATGGGGACAATCTCAGTCACTATTCACTTTCATTGTATTTAAGTCAGATATACCAAAATAGCTGACTTTTACGGGCTGTCGAGAGCTCTCTCATTTCTTGTCCTTTTGGTTTCCTTCAGGAAAGTAGCATTGAATCCCACTCATCCCAAACAAACAATGGGCATTATGGTGGGGAGGAACTATTTCAAGCATCTTGCATCCAAACATTCGAAGCGTTCATGGAATGCATGCAAATAAGTTCTGTGGCATGCAACTAGCTGCCATCTTTATCACCGTTTGAGCAAAGAGGAAAATAATCTACTTCCCACATTGGAACAGTAAATTCGGTTTCATCTTGTAACATTCCTTGGCTTGTTCCTGCATAAACTATTGCGAATTTCAATATTCTTCTGCATGCAGTTGAACTTAGAGGAACAGTTTTCATCACACAATAATTTTCCCCCTTTGTTCACCTATAATGACTTGAGAAACTTTAATTAATTTGATGCTACGCCTCAGCCCTGGGCCATCAACCAAAAAGGGCCAGACATCAAAGCGACATCTCTGCATAATACATTCACTGTTACTCAAACCACTGGTAGATCTGTCAAGGAAAGCTTCTGTCCCAGCCCCCCCTCCTTGCTGCTTTCCTGCCCTCCAACTGTTCAGCGTAATTGCTCCATTGTGCAAACAGTTATTACTGCCCCCCCCCCCAAAACGTTGTTCCTTTTCGCTGCCCATTTTTGTCGGAGCGCTCTTAGAAGCTTCTCGCCACTGTAAGAGACTCATATTTCTGTGCACAATTGTTTTCACAAATAGCTGGCTTCTTTTATGGCATGTAGACAAAGGGATATTTTGGCAAGGCGGATGAAGCCATGAATGCCCACTTCTTTTGTGTTTAATGCCGAGTGATGTGCATTTTGCTGAGGGAAGATTTATGCTCTTGGAGAACCTGCAACGCATGTTAAAGCATGTTAGTTTGTGAATGGATTTGGATCCATTAACCTTGGCAAGAATGCATTTTTCAAAGTTAAACAGAACTATTATTTCATAAAATCATCTGAGTAAGCTTTACAGTGTCGCTTAACAAACCTTGAGGTCTGTTGCCATAGTGTGGTGTAAACCGTAGGACTTTGAGGTACATTAGAACCATTAACGTTCCTCACAGATTGACTTGATATAAGGAAAGTACCTGCGGCTAGACACCACAAACACACCTTGGAATTCAAAGGATGCACGAGGCATCAGCACTTCGAGCTGCCTGTGGTCAAAGATGGGCTGAATTGCATCTGTTTGTGGCCACACTTAACCTACACATCACATTGACTTGTCTGGCAGTGTCGACAACAACAAATTTTATAAGAATGCTGCATTATTTTAAAGAATGGCAATCACTCTGTTGGTTGGGCATTAAACCTCAGCTTGAATGCTAGTTTTCCTCAACTGTGCCTAAGGCTCCTCATTTTTTTCTGAGCATAAACAAGATGTAAATTGCAAATGTGCTTGGCTGGATGTCGCTGTAGGGCACATAATATTTTTGTTAGTTCATTGATATAGTGGTTGATTACAGATTCAGATGTGGGCGGTTAGAATGGACGCTTCTGGACCCTCGAGGTAAGATCCCCAAGGGGGCCAACGATTGGATGTTGATTCTCCACTAATTTGCAATCTTTGTGCTCCTGGGGCCCCCAGCTGCATGCATCCGCCTGGCAGACACACGCCAGTATTTGGGTGGAGGGGGGGTTGATTGACCCCTCCCAATCCCTTTCCCCCCTCTGTGGCCGTTACACCCCAGTGCGCTCTTTCTAGGCCGGGTCATAACAAGCGTTAACCAACTATACAAATAGAAGCCGACTACGCCAACTGGCCCCTAACCCCAAACCCAACAACTCCTTCATCTCTCCATCCACGCTGTTGCGATTCTTCCTTTCGGGACCACCACCCCCCCACCCCACAATGGCCATCCAGTTGAGCTCTTTTGTCTTCTGCCAAGTTTCAAATGTCCGTTTATCCGAGGCACATTAATTGCGTTGCCGGCAGAATGTTTTTGAATTTTCCGGTTTTTATTTTGCATGACAATGGAGCTTTTGAGCGGTCTCAGCAGCCCTTTACAAAAAACACTCGCGCACATACACACCCTGCCAGAATGCTTTTGAAAGGAAGATGTCTCACATACTCATGCCTTTTTGTGTTTCTGTGTTTTGTCGCATTCATTGCCCATCTGCGCTTACACCTGAAGTCCTTAGTGGGTGTTTCTTCAACTACAGGCACTTTCATGTCCCAGGGATTGACTTTTATTAAACATATTTCATTTATTATTTCAATTTTAAAAAAATTTCAAAAAACATATTTGTTATATTAAAGTCACAATTTAACTGTCTTGGGAACTTTTGATCATGCCTTCATTTATATTTGCTGTATATAGATTTTATTGTTTTACTATTGCCCCATGCCCCAATATGAAAACCAATCATATTAATATTAATCCATTCTTAAAACTATGATAATCTAAACAAAGATTGAAACAAACACACAATTTCATAATTTATTATGCTAAAATTAGTCTTTCATTGACAAATTACGACTGTCTCACCGTTTTGGCATCATTTCCACCACGACCAACAATTTTGCTCCCGATAACGATTTTTCAAAAGTTCGTTTACTTGTTATCCAAGAGGACAATCGTATTTATTAAATGAATATTCTGGTTTCAATACAAGTTAAGCTCAGTCGACAGCATTTGTGGCATAATGTTGATTACCACAAAATATAATTTCAAATCGTCCCTACTTTTCTTTGTATAAAAAAAAAAAAAAAGAGCAGAAATCGACATTACAGTGAGGCATTTACAATGGCAGTGAATGGTGCCAATTTTTGAAGGGTTTAAAGACAGAAATGTGAAGTTTATAATTTTATAAAAGCACTTACATTAATTCTTCTGTTAAACCTTGTGTATTATTTGAGCTGTAAAGTTGTTTAAATCGTTGTTTTAGGGTTTACGCCGTTACGCTGGCAACAAAGTTGTAAAATTGGATTTAACTTTGAACTCAAAAGGTTAGCAAGTGATTTTATCACACTAAAATCATGTTAGCACACATATTGTTTATGTCTTGTGCCTATACTTTTGAAACAGTGAGTATTTATTTAATTTCTTTCCCTTTTTCACCCAATTTGGAATGCCCAATTCCCAATGCGCTTTTAAGTCCTCGTGGTGGCGTAGTGATTCACCTCAGTCCGGGTGGCGGAGGACGAATCCCAGCTGCCTCCGCGTCTGAGACCGTCAACCCGCGCATCTTATCACATGGCTTGTTGAGCGCGTTGCCACGGAGACATAGCGTGTGTGGAGGCTTCACGCCATCCACCGCGGCATCCGTGCTCAACAAGCCACGTGCCCCACCGAGAACGAACCACATTATAGCGACCACGAGGAGGTTACCCCACGTGACTCTACCCTCCCTAGCAACCGGGCCAATTTGGTTGCTTAGGAGACCTGGCTGGAGTCACACAGCACACCCTGAGATTCGAACTAGCGAACTCCAGGGGTGGTAGCCAGTGTCTTTTACAACTAAGCTACCCAGGCCCCCGAAACAGTGAGTATTTTAACGTTTACAGATTGGCCCCATTGACATCCATTGTAAGTGTCTCACTGGAACTCACTTTTTTAATTTTTCTTTTTAAAGAAAAGGAGGGACGAGTCAAAATCATTTTTGTTGTAATCAACATTATGCCACCAATGCTGTCAATTGAGCTTAACCTGAATTGAACAGGGAATATTTCTTTAAGGGAGTGTATTCTCTAAATGTCCATATAGCCCATAGAAATACCCAAATGTGCCTTAAATGTCATCTCTAAACCGCATAATCCATCTCTAAGCCATTTCATGATATTTATTGCCTTCTCAACGGCTGCAGTAGCTGCAAATTAATTTTTAATATTTTTCTCCAAGATATCTGTCTGCAAATGTCAGTTTTCTTCCCCATGGGAGTGCACCCAGCTGTTTTAAGAGATTTCTTCCATCTGGCATCTCTCTTCACCCTATCTGATCGGGTCTATTAGTGCACAGATCCGTGGCTTCTGACCTCTACAAACATAACTTATTTAAGAGTCGTCTGCCAGGCATCAGGCTCTTATTGTAGCCTGATTTCTGTATCAATGTCCTGATCTATCAGTCTCTTGGAGCTCAGCCATGGATTTGATTTGGCAAATATTGAATTGTGGTTTCAATATAAAAGGGATGGGTTTTGCAAAGTGAAGGTTTGATTTCATCACCAAAACTGAGGGCTTAATTATGTACCGTGAGAACAAACAGTTGCAGAAATCACACTTGATATTTGAACAGATATCTGAACCCTTAATATTGACCCTTGAGTTTCTAAAAGGGAATTACAGACAGACAGACGGATGGATGGATGGGTGGGTGGGTAGATAGATAGATAGATGATGGACAGACAGACTGATAGATGGATAGATAGATAGATAGATAGATGATGGACAGACAGACAGACGGACAGATAGATAGACAGATAGATAGATAGATGACGGATAGATAGATAGATGATGGATAGATAGATGACAGACAGACAGATAGATAGATAGATAGATGACAGACAGACAGATAGATAGATCACTAGATAGATGACAGACAGACACGCAGACAGACAGACAGACAGATAGATAGATAGATAGATGACAGACAGACAGACAGACAGACAGATAGATGGATAGATAGATGACAGACAGACAGGCAGACAGACAGATAGATAGATAGATAGATGACAGACAGACAGACAGATAGATAGATAGATAGATAGATAGATAGATAGATGACAGACAGACAGATAGATAAATAGATAGATAGATGACAGACAGACAGATAGATAGATAGATAGATAGATGACAGACAGACAGACAGATAGATGGATAGATAGATGACAGACAGACAGACAGACAGATAGATAGATAGATGACAGACAGACAGATAGATAGATCACTAGATAGATGACAGACAGACAGATAGATAGATAGATGACAGACAGACAGACAGACAGACAGATAGATGATAGATAGATGACAGACAGACAGACAGATAGATAGATAGATGACAGACAGACAGACAGATAGATGGATAGATAGATGACAGACAGACAGACAGATAGATAGATAGATAGATAGATAGATAGATAGATAGAAAGAAAGAAAGTTTTTTCACAAATTGAACATTCCAGGTTTCTTGAGTGGCTGGAAATCGTTGTGGTTAAGTTGGACTCTGAGACCTGAAAAGACTGGGTGTAACTGACAATTTCCAAATTCCAAAGAGTTTATCTAGGTTTGAAAGGTGCTTGACATTCCTTATCACTAAGTCACACTAATCCGCTATGGCTAGCTCTTAGCCAATGAACTAGCTACAGTAGATAGAGCAACTTAAAGCAGATTAAAGGCCTTGTGTGGGTTTGTTTACTTTTGAATTTTTGGATAGTGTTTATTTGAAGTTGGCCCATTTTTTAAAATTCAAAACCATTGAAAACCATAATTCAGAGAAGTTAGAAAAGTCAGCAACCCGCATCAGAACAGACTAAAGGTCTTTGCCAAGTTTGATGGATAGGAGGAGTTGCAATTGATAATTTTGTTCTTGGTTTTGGGATTCTGGAACAACACTAAACAAAGTCCATAGAATTACTGTATTTTGGCTTTGTCAAGCCAATGTAATGACATCAAAATTTGACTTTTGTGGCTTTTAGCTTATATTTGTTAGCTTTGAGCGCAAATGCTAGTGTACTGCTAAAAGTTGACAAAATAAACTTTCTGCAGATGTACATATTTAACAGTACAGTCTTTCTCTTTTGGGAAAACGGACCAGCCCTCTACATAATCACTCGTATATGCAACCAAATTTCGCTCTATGAAACTAAAATATGTCTGTTTTTAGCCACTGGCTAGTAAATATTCAGATTTCACACGCCAGTGATTGAGTTGTGTAGTGGTGAAGAACTTCAGCATGGCGGTCCTTTTACTGAATAAAAAGCTGGCGTTTAAGAAGCTGGATTCAGACTCATCTTTTACTGCGTGTTGTGTCACGTGTGAGCACACCCTGAAGGAAATTGACCTTATTTGGCTGCAGTGGGTCCTGAGGTGTCGTGATCGTGCTGTCACCATCACATTAATTGAGCCGTGATATGCCATAGTTATACAACGACGAGCTTGTAGATTTGAATTTGAGAACTTGTACAATAAATATTTGTACATGTAAGTCAATAAACATTATGCAAGTAAAAGTTTCCTTTTGGCGCATTTTGTGACAAAAGACGAGATCCACACACTCCATTTTCATTTCATATCTCTTTTCATATCCTTTCTGTTATTTACAGTCAGTTGGTGATCAAAATGTAAAAAATAAACATTAATTCTAACCATACATGCACTGATGAGAGTAAACCAACATGCAGCTTCTCTCTCGTTAATGTGCGCTGCGCTA
Source organism: Myxocyprinus asiaticus (assembly GCF_019703515.2). NCBI lineage: Eukaryota > Metazoa > Chordata > Actinopteri > Cypriniformes > Catostomidae > Myxocyprinus > Myxocyprinus asiaticus. The sequence continues at coordinate 4,237,272 of NC_059392.1, read as the reverse complement.
ATTCAACTGTAAACGTTTGCTCGCGGAGCTGCTGGTTCTCTTAAAGGGACAGTACCATTTTAACGCTTGTTATACATATCAATGTAAATACTTTTAAATCGTACAAGTGCATATAAACAAACATGTAACAAAATGTAGTAAGTGTAACAAATGTGTATATATAAATATTTAAAGGGACAATAATACATTATAAAAAAATTAACTTTAATGTAAATATTGGAAGAATTTGACAAATAGGCTCTTGCAGCATCTATGCAGGAGTTTTTACAAAACCTAATGTTTTTACATGTTGCTTTTGATACAGTAGCATTTAAATTATAATTTTTATAATACAATTGTTATATGTGGAATTCTACTTTCATTATTATGTTCCAACCTTGTGAATTGTTTGCTAAAAATGTGTATGAAATTTTTAAACAGCTTGTATCATTACTATAAATGCGATTTCATGACATCATTTTAATTTATAAAATGTGAAATTTGTACTTTTAAAAAAATCTGTAATGAGCAATAGCGAGATAAACAGACCCAAATGCAGAAAACTGCCAAATGGACCCGTGCGCGCTCACAAAGAATGTACACAAAACACAAGACAGACAGGGAACGATGATGCCACGGTCCCGTCAGACAAAAACCCAACCTGACAAGGTGACAGGACCGTGACAAAACCTAAAATGTGATTGAAATTATTTTTAAAAATTTCAGGTTTTTTTTGGTTAAATCCAATCAAAGATCCCCTCAATATGTCCTGTCCAAGCTTCCTGTTTTAACAGGAAATGTGTCAATACATAACAGAAAACTGCATGCGTCAAGCCATTTCATGGGTCTTTTAAACAGAACAAGGACTAAAGACACTTGCTTATCATTTTCACAGACATATTTTATTTAAAAAACATTATCGTCTTACTGGAAGAAGTTAGAAAGACATTATATTTGGCGTTAAATCAAATATGATCATGTTAAAAATGGCAACATTAAAAAACTAAACAAAAAAATGCTAAAAACAGTGATATTAAAAATATTATATACTTGTTCACTTAAACAACAAATTAAGACATTTAACAACACAAAATAACAAATTTGCAAATGCAACTTTTAGCTGGTAACATGTCCAACATCTGTGCTGCTTTCTTTGGCCTCGGGCAACACATTCTAATGTCTAACATTTTTAGAAAAACACCATTATGAGTGTAGATAACCAGCGTCTTAAGAAAATGTGCAAAATCTACATAATAAAATATCACAAATGTACATACAACCATAGAAAATAATTAAAGCTACATGTACAGCAACCACAATTATAAAGTTAGCTAGATTTTTGTACACTCTGAGGAGAGACTGTTAAACAAAAAACTTTTAGTTTAAACAATGTTTGAGTCAAAGCTTTTCAATAAATGTCATTCACACTGTAAACTAAGCTTTACTCAATAGTCGGAAACATGTCCGGGTTGTATTTTACCTAAAGATCGAAAGAAATTGTATTTTTTTCCAATTGTTTTATTGCATAAAGAAAACTAGGATCAATATTTTTTTTTGCATCACAACATTTATTTTACATTTTCCCACAAATTCTCATTATCGTAATGTGTCCAGAAATTGTGCTTTTGTATATTTCCAGTTGTTCTCGATGGTGATTTTTAGTACTGCAATACAGTCATTTGTTACTAATGCTTATTTACAATTTAAATAATATCTCATTATTCTTAGCATTATAGTAATTTAGGGGGAAAATGTGCTTAACTGTCATGAAAATAGTCAAAATGCAAAATGTAAAATATTGGTCCAAAAACAGTTTTTATTGTCTTTATACCAAATGTAATTTCTTGTACCTATCTTTTTAATTTTGGGGTAAAAATGACCCAAATATAATCTTGACAGGTTTTGTATGATTCAACCAGTCAGCCTACTACCATGATAACCAGAACAGAGGTTGACCGATAGTAGGGTTGGGAATAGTAAGGAATTTTACAATATCGATTCCTCTTAACGATTCCAGTAACAATTCCAGTAATTCTTTTAGTACTTTAGAAATGAGAAATGCAATTCTTATTGCATTTACTACCCTCTGCTGTCTGTTACCAAATAATTTTTACCAAAAAGATTTCTTCAGAGCAGATATAACAAATCAGAAACACATTTAAAACAGTTCTTGTAAAAGGTGTGTTTGCAGACTTAAATGCAATCCAATAATAGATCCTTACTCTATTTTAAATAAAGAAATCTAAACCAACAAATGTGATGGTACATTTCATTAATTCATTTATTATTTTATAAAATTCCACTTATTACAACAAAACTAGTGTATCTTTAATTATACATTGGAATGGTTCTTTCGGGATCTGACTATACCGGAAGCACCATATGTTTTGCGCTGTTGATTCAAAAGAACCGGCTCCTTTGAATAATTATTTCAGGAATTGAACTGTACCGGAAGCGCATATGTTTTGCGCTGTAAAAAGAGCCGGCTCGAGACTCGTTCGATTGTAGAGTCAGTCGAGAGCAGCGATGCGCTGCTGGAAACACTGTCAGAGTATTTGAGGACGGTGTTCCAGCCATATCGGTGGAAAACTGCAAGCTGGAGAGCTGTTAACAGAACCGAAAGTCACAAAGATCATACGATTCGGGTATTTTTTAAAGAATGGAACCGATTCTCGGTTCCCAACCCTAACCGATAGTAGTTTTGCCGATACCGATAACTAAGGTGATGGGAAAGGCCGATATCCAATTCATCAGCCGACAGTTTTTCAAATTGATTTATAGAATGTAAAAAAAATAAATAAAAAAAATCTTATACTTTCTTTATTATGGTGGGATAAGAAAAAGAGTCCAAAATTAATAAAATCCCAGATTCAGTTTTTTGTTCAACCAGAATCCTAATAATAACTAGAAAACATTAAGATTTGGTACATAATGTGGGACTTTTAAGTATAAACAAGCACGAAACACAATGGGGAATTTTTGCCAATAACCGATAATCCTAAAAAGCAACTATCGGCACCGATTAATAGTTAAAACCAATATATCGGTTATACCTCTAAACCAGAATACAGTGCAGATGCAGGAAGTGTTTTGAATAGTCCTATGTAATAATTTATGTACCAAGTGAGTAACCAGAGGCAAGAGTTAATGATTAATTTATGAACACAAAGGATCCATGTGAGTGAGCAAGATGTTTAAAATGCAAACTAAAGCCGTTGCACTCTTGAATAGTGGAACCTAAATAAAGTCTAAAGTTTATGTACACATCTGTTTACAGTATTTTTGCATTGGTGGCTACAGGCAGAACATTTGCAGTGATGTTGCTGTGGCAAAGGGAAGTGAGCTGGGATAGGCTCCGGTTGCCATGGATCCCCTTCCGTCATTTACCCTGACCTAAGGCTTGGTTTCCATGTCCATGTGAATGTGAAGTAGGAAAATTGCCTCCCCCGACATTCCAAAGCCTTATGGGGGATCACTCAGCTGCATTCCAGAGAACGGCAAAGATCTAAGGACGGAAAAAGAGCGAATGAGTTACACATGTTGTGAACTTTACATGGTTCACCAACACATTTCTATGAGAATCTGACCACATGACAAAATCTTACATTTAGTTGGGCAAAATATTCATGGTATGTCAGCATGAGCGCATTGGTTTTTGTAGGTACTCATTCATAAATATTTTAGGGTTTTTTTTGTTTTGTTTTTTAAAGATAAAAAAAATAATATCTGTAACTATCAGCATAGATTTTTGCCAATAACTGATAGTTCCAAAAAGCAACTATCGGCACCGATACACCAGTCTACGTCTAGTGAAATGTAATTTTTTTTGGATATGTTTGGATAGAATCTGATACATATAGTAGTCACCTACATTAACCCTTTACATATGTACAAATTTAGAGCATTTGTACATGCATATGAAAAATGTTGATACGTACAGTATTAATGTATGGATAGCTTCTAAAACTTAAACCCTTTATGCATTTACAACTTTAAAGATTTAACTTTAAAGACTAACTTTCACGTAGTTCACAAAAAAAGTTTCGGTAATTTAGCATGATTTTGTTAGTATTTGTATGTAAACTGTTCATAAAATTTATCTTTTTTCAATTGAAACTGATACATTTAATAGTAATGTACGGACGGCATCTAAAACATAAACTCTTTACCTTTGTACAACTTAAAAAAAATTCCGTTGAGATGTGCAAAATATTTTTGGAATGTCAGCATGATCTTGTCAGCATTTTTATGTAAAATGTAAATTTGTTTTGTATGTGTTTGAATAGAAACTGATACATATAGTAGTCACCCACGTTGACCCTTTACAAATATACGTATGTTGATAGAAACTGATACGTATAATAGTAACATACGGACAACGTCTAAAATGCAAACCCTTAAATGTCCTAATTTAGAGATGTAACTTTTTTTTGCTTAGATGCGCAAAACATTTTTGGAATATTAGCATGATCGTTAGTATTTCTACGTAAATTGTATGTTAAATGTAATTTTTTTTTGATAGGTTTGGGTAGACACTGGTACGTAAAATAGTAGCGTATGGATAACATCTAAAACGTAAACATTTTAGGTTTGTACAGCTTTAACTTTATTTCACTAAGGTGCGCAAAATATTTTTGTAATGTTAGCATGATTGTTATTATTTGTACGTAAACGTTTTGATTTTTTTTGGATATATGTTGATAGAAACCGATACGTATAATAGTAACATATGGACAACGTCTAAAATGTTAAAAATTTTTAAACTTTTTTTTTTTTAAATGTACTAATTTAAAGATGCAACTTTTTTTTCGCTTAGATGTCAGCATGATCTTTAGTGTTTGTAAGTAAACTGTACGTCAAATGTATTTGTTTTTTTTGTTTTTTTGGATATGTTTGGATAGACACTGGTATGTAAAATAGTAACATATGGACAACATCTAAAATGTAAACATTTTAGGTTTGTACAACTAACTTTTTTTCACTTTGATGCACAAAATATTTTTGGAATGTTAGCGTGATCGTTAGTATTTCTACGTAAATTGTATGTTAAATGTAATTTTTTTAGATATGTTTGGGTAGACACTGGTACGTAAAACAGTAGCATATGGACAACATCTAAAATGTAAACATTTTAGGTTTGTACAACTTTAACTTTTTTTCACTTTGATGCGCAAAATATTTTTGGAATGTTAGCATGATCGTTAGTATTTCTACGTAAAATAAAATTTTGGGGGGATATATGTTGATAGAAACTGATACGTATAATAGTAACATATGGACAACATCTGAAATGTTAACATTTTAGGTTTGTACAACTTTAACTTTTTTTCACTTTGATGTGCAAAATATTTTTGGAATGTTAGCATGATTTTGTTAGTATTTCTATGTAAATTGTATGTAAAATTTATATCATTTTTCGGATGTTTCAGTAGACACTTTAGAGGTGTACATTTTTAAGACAAACTTTTTTTCAGTTGGGCAAAATTGTTGTTGATATATCGGCATAATCTCATTAGGATATATACGTAAATTGTACACATACATTTTTTTAACGTTTTGATAGACACTGATACATCAATGTATTCACTGCTTAAATATAAACAGTAAAAGAGACGTACAAATGTTTACAAATCTTTTGTCTTTCTAAAGACTGTTTGAAACTGGAATTGCGCCTCTAAAGTTGTATATGTGTAAAGTGGTTTACTTTTTAGAAATTGCTTAAGCATAAATACCTACGAATACTAATGAGATCACTTTCGGTATGTTAACGCCTGCATTTAATTTAGCAAAGCTATTTAAACATGCTCTATACGTTTTTTATTGTTCTATTAAATGTTTTTCATCCCCGAAAAACACAGGTAATGAATCTATAAACTCATGTTTTTCTACAACCTATAAAACAAGCTGATCCTTTAGATTACATTTTTGGACATAGATTTCATCATGGGTTGCACTGGGTACATGTAAACGGTTAGTGGTCGATAAAATGAAGATGTGCATAAAATACAATTTAATCGTAGCAAATAAAATGCAAACAAAATGACTGTAGTTTCATGTAAAAGCAATAAAAAAGTGACATCCCGAGAGATGGTTGTATTGCATCCTCTATGGTGCCTATTTATTACTATTGTTGAAATTATCACCATTGCAGCAGCATTAAAAATACTTGAGAGCCATCACTATTTAACAAGTACAGCGGCTTCAGATTCTGTTATATTTAAGCATCCCATATTTCAAACCTGTTATTTCTGGGTGGCATGGCAGACACTTTAATTTAAGAAGTGACAGGCTATACTACACAAACAACATGAATGCTTCAGTAAAGTGAACAGCTCTTGAGTGTTGCATAACTTGAGTTTCAGATCCATGAGGGTCACTGGTTTCACCCTCCTCAACCAGCACCAGGGCAGGTGACCTTTGGCCTAGTTTGTTGCCCTTAGAAATTCCTTTAAAGCAAGTCCTAAAGACCCTAACGCGAGCCTGGGATTCAGTCAGCTTGTGTTTAATACATCTAATAGTCAGGCCTAAACTGTAAATACTTCTTATTACTCTCTTTATTACACATACTTTATGCTTCTAAGTCTCTGTTTTCAAAGTATAATATTTGTATTATTTTGCATTACTCCTTTTACTTGTTTGTAAAGTATTTTAACAACTACTTGTTTGAAAGTTTATTATTTATATGGAACAGATATATAAAGATTAAAAATTATAAACTGTATTGATACATTTTATAAATAATTATAAATGATACATTATTTATTTTTTATAAAAAATTTTAAAAATAGTTTTTTTTTTTTTTATATATATAATTTTTTAAAGACACAGGCATTTTTTGTGATTAAACTTTTAATACATTTGACAACCCAGGGGTTGTGTATTAAATATTTATAAATATATATGTTTTTTTATTTCTGTAAGGGCTGACAACAAAGTTGAGTTTTATTATTAGTGAAACTTGAAATATATAAATTTGAATAATACATTCTATTTATTACTCAAATGTATTTATCTATTTTAAAAAGGGATGACAACATAAGATTTTTTCATAATTAATCAAACAAAATATTTTTTTTTCTCGTTATTTTTTATTTTGTTTAAGGGGTGAAACACAACTGGGTTTTTGTTATTAACAAAACTTTAAATATTTACATTTGAATAATGCATTTTATTTATTAATCATATAAATGTTTTTATTTATTGTATCGATATATTTGATAAATAATTACAAATGATACAATTATTTATATTTTATTTAAAAAAAATATTTTTTATAATTTTTTACAGACACAGGCATTTTTTGTGATTAAACTTTTAATTAATTTGACAACCGAGGGGTTTTTAATTATTAATAAAACATTTATAAATATATGTTGTTTATTTTTATTTTTTTGAAATTATTCAATCGAATAATTTCAAAACTTGAAATATATACATTTGAATAATAAATTGTATTTATTACCCAAATGTATTGATCTATTTTATAAGGGATGACAACACAAGGGATTTAGTGATTAATAAAACTAAATATATAAATTGTAATAATACATTTGATTTACTTCTCAAATAAATATAAACAGCCAAAATGTGATTAATTTCTTTTCTCTGTTTTTTTATTTTATTTTACATTTTTCAGACTAACACAATGGATTTTGTGATTGATAAAATGTAAAATAAATAATTATTTCATCAACATAGCGAATTGATGAGTGTGAAATTGGCTGTAGCTCTATCCTAGTGGTTTTACCAGCCGTAAGGTCACTGGGGTTAAATAATGACTACATACAGACCCATCAGTTCACCGTAATTATGCAATTCATGATCAATCAGAGCCTTATTTATTAGGTTAACGGCCTTCATATTTTGCAGCACCTACATATATGCTGGCATTGTTTATTAATGAGCATTACTACTACTCTAAAGAGTTATTACTCTGAGCCTGTTAACATATAAATCTAACAGTGACAGGACGGCTGCTGGCTGGAACCTCGTAAATTTGCATTGGCATTTTCTTTTATGTAATATTTGAGCTGAGATCTAATTGATCTCTAAACAACCAGAAAACAGTGTCTTTTCAGTCTATGCGCCCCCAGCTAGAAAAGATGGTAAGTGTGTGAATCGCAACCTTTTCACCTCTTTTGATGTATTAATATTACTGTATTAATATTACGCAATTCTGATTAATTACACAAAGCGAACTCGCAGTTGGGCGACCTGCTTGATCTAGTTATGGCTGGTGACCAATTTAAAGCCTTTATATGATTCAGTTTCTTTGTGCATATCCTCCATTCAGGGGCAAAAGAGTCAGAAAATTTCAAATAACTTTATGCAAATCCAAACCGCACCACGAGGCAGAACGGCGATGGAGTGACGTGTAGACCTTATTCAGACTAGCGCCATATTTGATTATCTTGAGTATGTTGTCTTCTGAAATATTTTTGGAAAGATGTTTCCCAATATTTTATCAGCAGAATGATCAATGGCGCTTTAAACAACAGTACAACCAATGGAAGAGACTGTAGCCTACTTCTGTCCCTCACAGCCTCGTTGAGTCGTTTTCATTTCCGCCCAAAATTAAAAAGCGCGCTACTCTGAAAAATGTCCATGCGCCTGGAGGACACAGATGACTAACAATAAAGGATCTTTCTGTTTGCTTTTCGGATGGCTTTTTAAAGGGCAGATATTAATAAAACATTAGTATTGACCGTGAGGGTCACTCCGTACCCCCTTCTCTAAGCTTCATGGATAATAGCCATCTGGAGAGGCAAGAACTGTCCCTTGACCTAGTTCAGGTGTGTCATACAACAAACAGAGACTCATGCTGTGTATATTTGATTTGTGCCAGTTATTATGGCGAGCTAAAGAGTCAAGAGGATCTTGTTAACATCCTTCCTGGTGCTTACATTATAGTTTGGGTTACTAGTCTTGCCAACTAGTCAACACTGTAGTCGCCTGAAGAGACTTAACAGGAGATATAATTCAACTGTAAACATGGCTGTGTTCGGAATGGTATATTGGCTTACTACTTAAAGAATACTGCACAGTATACACCTTCTACTGCCTAGTCTTAAAAAAAAGGGGATGCGGGCCTGGGTAGCTCAGCGAGTATTGACGCTGACTACCACCCCTGGAGTCACGAGTCGAATCCAGGGCATGCTGAGTGACTCCAGCCAGGTCTCCTAAGCAACCAAATTGGCCCGGAGGGTAGAATCACATGGGGTAACCTCCTTGTGGTCGCAATTAGTGGTTCTCGCTCTCAATGGGGCACGTGGTAATTGTGCGTGGATCGCGGAGAGTAGCATGAGCCTCCACATGCTGTGAGTCTCCGCGGTATCATGCACACCAATCAGATGCGGAGGCAACTGAGTTTTGTCCTGAGGTGAGTAACCGCGCCACCACAAGGACCTACTAAGTAGTGGGAATTGGGTATTCCAAATTGGGAGAAAAGGGGATCAAAATAAAAAACAAATTGGGATGTGAAACATAGGCATTACGCATCGTTAATGGTTTCAAACTGTAGTATGCTACATTGTCACATGACCTCATCACGTTGCATGTGAATGGCGTTGTTACCCTCATGGGGGAAAAAACAGTACCCTCATGGAAGACATTATTTTTTTTGCATGTTAGATTACATACTAACGTAGTGAGGTCATGTGACAACGTAGCATAGTACTGATATGTTTAGTGTTGCATAATACGTTCAATTTCACATAAGATTTAAAAAAAAAAAAAAAATAGTGCACATTATACAGTAGCCTGTGTCTTTGGTTGGTGTCTTTTTGATATGTCATGCCCCAACTTCCTGTTTCAAAAGGGAAATTGTTAACACAAATTTGAATTGCTGGCACTTCTCTTGATCTCAGTAATTAACTACACTAACTCAAAATCAAATAATGACTCACCGTGCTGACATGCAACGACAATAGAAAAGAGCAAACTTTGCGATTAAACAGGCGTGACTGACTGGTGAGAAAATATGCGAACGAAAGCATGTCTAGACCTTAGGTGCAATGCATGTACAACATTGCAGGGTGTACTGCAAATCGTTTTGTTGTAAAACCTCAAAGCAATGGAGGTTTTCTTTATTTGTTTCTCGCTCCTGTTAAGACCTGACAACTTCTGAAGCAACAGTTTTAAGATCTGCCAAATAGTGCAAAATATAGCCGCCCTCTATTCTGCATGCCTTGCTCCATAATCAAAATCAACGTCAAATGAGTGAGATTCAAAGAGCTGAAATTGCTTCATATTTAATCTAAAAACAGGATAGAAGAGACTTTTTAGCTGCAAGCATGCAGATCTGGGGCCTTGCAGCCTACTTGCTTCTGCCCATCTCCACCTAAGCCATCTGTTTATTGAGGGAAGGCAAACAGCAGTTTCCCCTAGGCATCTGTTCATTAAGTGTGTGCTGAGCTCTCAGCAACAAGCTTCATGGGCTGTTTTGTAAGTTGAGCTAGCGGCTGTTTTTAGATGTGCCTTGATCTACAGCCTCCACGGATGAAAGTCATACAGGTTTGGAACGATAAGAGGGTGATTAAATGATGATAGGACTTTGATATTTGTGTGAACTAACCCTTTAAGGCGACTTCTAGCAAGTACCTGTTAAAGAATAAATGAAGGGAACATTTTGAAAGACCTCACAAATATAAGAAACATTCTGTACTAACGTCAGATGCGTAAAACAGACACATGACAGAGATGAAAGCTTCCAGTAATGGTGCAGTCTCCATCCTTGTATCTTTTTGCCAAACACTGGCCCTCAATCTCAAATAAACCCACCTTCTTCAAACATTGCTGATCCATGTGAAACCATTATTTGAGTCGTTATCTGTCTTGCTTTTGTCTGCCCTTGCGAGAACAATACATTAGCCCATTTATTTCTAAGACGGAAGATTTGTAAACATCTGCCAGCTACCCAAGGGAACAAACTATCTTTTTTTTTTTTTTTGGTCAATGTGTAAAACAAATAAAAATGTACTAGCCAAACCAAAGGCATAATTACAAGCACAAACCTGATTTTGTTCTTGTTTGAAGCATTTGGAAAAGCCTGTATGCTCTAAAAGAACGCTTTTACTCTGTAATTTGTGCTGCCACATTCCTTCTTATGTTATTAAGCAACATATCTTCTTTATTTGACACCCTACAGCACTAATTAGGGTTAGACATTTTAAATCAACAAACAAAATTACTGCTTTGTACATCTGAGAGGTTTTTGGGGCTTGTATTGCAAGCAAATGTTGTTAATTGGTACAGGACACTATTTGACTATTTTCTTCTCATTTTTATTTTCCTCTCCACTTTTTCAAGTTCAAAGGCTAGGATATACTTAGTTTTTCTGCATGCCGTTCCGTGATGTGCACAGTCGAGAACTTTTAATCACAAGCCAATATGGATGTGTTCAATGCACGAACACAACGACTGTGTGTGATACTCTTTTAGCAGCCAACACCAGGTGCATATGCTGATGGCGCACAAAGACTTTTACTGTCGGGGTGTCTAGAAAAACTAGACTGCATTCGGACAATCTGCACGTACTGTGCTGATGCCGAAATTTGCGTCACGCGCACTGAGCACAAGATTTACCGGCATGCGGAAAACCGAAGTATACTTTGGCCTTAACTTTAATAATGATTATAATTTCAAATTTACAATAGCTTCTTCTTACAATGTATATTATGGAGTTTGTGGCAATGCTCACCAAATAAGGGACATATTTTCTTCAAGATGGGAGGTACTTCCAGGTGCTGATAAACGCTGTTGGGATAAGTGAATATGGCACACTAGTTATGCTGTCCCATGAGTCCGTAGAGGGGTCATAGCAGTCCAAGGTTTTACACCTCTGCGCCCCAAAGTAGCCCCCGACCACATATAGCCGATTCCCTGATGCCACTGCATGACAGCTGATTCTTTTGGAAGTGACATCCCCAAACTTGGTCCACTGGAATGTCTCGCTGTTGAAGCGATAAGCTGAGCTCGCAGAGAACTCGGTGTCACCACCAATGACAACAACATGGTTGCCAACAACCGCCGCTGCTGTGTAACGCCAGAGTTGAGGACAAGTGGCGGGGACAGTCCACCTGTTTTCACAGGGGTCGAAGCACTGGACCTTGGGATACTTGTCCCTGTTGACACTAGTACCGCCAAAGGCAAAGAGCTTGTTTTTGGCGCCTACAACAGCAGCATTGCTCACACCCTCTCGAAGAGGAGCTACTAATGTCCACTTATTGGACTGTGGGTTGTACTGTTCCACTTGTTTAAGTGACACAGATGGGGATGCAGGAAATGATCCTGCAATGGATGTATGTCCACCCACAACATACAAGATGTGGTCAAGTTCTGCTGAGCCATGTCCAAATCTAGCAACGAGCATTGGAGCAGCTTTGGACCATTCATCATGCAAGGTGTCATAGACCCAAACATCTTTTGAAGCCCCATTTTCAGACCCTCGTCCACCTGTAATGTATACTTTGCAGCCAATGGCACAAGCGCTACACTCTTTGCGTGGACTGGGGAGGTCAGTTTTTGGTGTGATCTCCTTTGTTTTGTGATCAATCATGTAAACTTTGTCGCACATGAATGTTTGGCCCCCTAGAAGCAGAAGGGCTTGGCTAACCTTCCGGGGTTGGGCGCAGAGGCCTGTGACAACTCCGTCGTTCTGAAGAATCTTCATTTTGCAACAGACGGCGTCTTCCACAATCTCACGGCCCACCTTGTGCCCCATGACTAGCTCCTCGGATGCAACATTCTTTAGCAAGTAGGTCTCTGGGAGCAGTGCGAGGCGAACACACCGCAGAAGGTCAGGGAGATCAAGATGTCTCCTCCCGATATCTGCTTTTATCCAGTCAATAACAGCCTCATACACAATACTTTCATCCTCTACCTCCAACTCCTCGCTAAAAATGAGCTCCTGGACTTTATCTTTTGGCAGGCTCAGGAAGTCCTCTGTGAGGTACAGATTAGCAAAATTCGCCAGGCACATATGCCAAGAAAGCTCGTACAATCTCTGGCACTGATGAGCATCGGACAAAAGCATCATCCCAAGACAATTGGACGGATGCAGGTTCTTCTCCAGGAACTCAGCAGCAGCGTCTCGGATGTCATGGAACTGGAGCATGTCGCTGGCCTCCAGCAGAGACTCAGCATTTTCCTCGTTAATGATGACCCGGGCGGAGTAGGCATAGTCTAGCAGAAGCTCCAGCACCTCTGGATGAATAGAGTCATGGAAGTTGACCTCAGCATCACGGCTCTCTTTCATTCCACCACTGAACATGGCCTCGAAGTAGCGACTACATGAGGCCAGCACCGCCCGATGGCATGGGAAAGCCCGATGTCCAGCATGCAACACAACATCGGTGAAGACCCGTCGCTTGCGGAGGAGGTTGAGTTGAGTAAGCAGACTGTCTGCATGTGACGTCTTGTGGAACAGATGAATGTTCATAGACCCAGAGCTTGACCTTGACTTTCGGTTTTCATGATTACTGACAGACATCTTTAAACTAGACAAAAGACAAACAAAATATGTGAGATTACTTAAATTTATGCATTTGGTAGACACTTTTATACAAAGCAACTTACAGTGCATTCAATACATAACTAATTTTAGTATGTCTTTTCCCTTGGAATCAAACCCATAACCCTGCTTTGCAAGCTGCATTTTCCACCAGTTGAGCTACATGTACACATAGCTACACTACTTCCCAGCGGATTCCTCATAGATCAGCGAGTTTCCTTGTTGAAAAGTCATCTTTAGATGTTCCATTTCTAAATAAAGTAGATCCAAGGTGAGCAAAGTTTAAATCCCTAACTTATAATCACACAATGGATGTATTATCATACTTAGAGTAATTACACTTGGAAAAAAGCCTGTGCTTGAAACTACACTGGACCTCTGCGAACTCATAATCATTTGTTAACTGGCAATAAAGCGTTACAGTGTTTAGTTCACCTTGAGTTTGTACTCCTTTTCAGAACAAGGGTTAATGATTCACAGGAGATGAATCATCGCCTACCTCTTTGATCTCTGATAAAGTCACTGCTCTTGGTATCATTTCATCATTTCAGTCATTCATAAAACAACCTACCAAAACACACAAAAGAATGAACCTTGAAACTTAATTGTCTAACACTACTGTAGTCCAATAGTGAAGTAGGTCTAACATGAATGCTACACCATTGTTAAATGAATATATATATATATATATATATATATATATATATATATATATATATATATATATATATATATACACACACACACACACACACACTGGCAGCCAAAAGTTTGGAATAATGTACAGATTTTTCTGTTTCTGAAGGAAATTGGTACTTTAATTCACCAAAGTGGCATTCAGCTCATCACAAAGTATAGTCGGGGGTGGGGGGGGACTGGGTAGCTCAGCGAGTAAAGACGCTGACCACCACCCCTGGAGTCACGAGCTCGAATCCAGGGCGTGCTGAGTGAATCCAGCCAGGTCTCCTAAGCAACCAAATTGACCCAGTTGCTAGTGAGGGTAGAGTCACATAGGGTAACCTCCTCGAAGTCGCTATAATGTGGTTCTCGCTCTCAATGGGGGGGGGGAGCTTAACAAGCCACGTGATAAGATGCGCGGATTGACTGTCTCAGACATGGAGGCAACTGAGATTCGTCCTCGGATTGAAGCAAGTCACTATGCCACCACGAGGACTTAGAGCATATTGGGAATTGGGCATTCCAAATTGAGGAAAAAAAACAACAACAAAAAACAAAGTATAGTCAGGACATTACTGATGTAAAAAACAGCACCATCACTATTTGAAAAAAGTCATTTTTGATCAGATCTAGACAGCAGCCATCACTCCAACACCTTATCCTTGAGTAATCATGCTGAATTGATCATTCGGTACTAGAAAATCACTTGTCATTATATCAAACACAGTTGAAAGCTATTTGGTTCATTAAATGAAGCTTAACATTGTCTTTGTGTTTGTTTTTGAGTTGCCACAGTATGCAATAGACTGGCATGTCTTAAGGTCAATATTAGGTCAAAAATGGCAAAAAAGAAACAGCTTTCTCTAGAAACTCATCAGTCAATCATTGGCATCTATGGCAAGTGCTACAGGAAGTGTGGGGTGAAATGTCACCTGAGTATCTGGACAAACTGACAGCTAGAATAACAAGGATCTGCAAAGCTGTCATTGCTGCATGTGGAGGATTTTTGATGAGAACTCTTTGAAGTAGTTTAAGAAGTTATATGTGTGTGTATATACACACACACACACACACACACACACACACACAATGTACATAATAAGACGACTTTGGAGATCATTCTCATAGAAAACAAGAATCAATCAAACCTTCAAAAAGCCTTCACACATTATCTTTAAGATGCATCAACCAAGATTACAAAGACCCTTGAATTCTCCATAGTAACCCTAGTTTCTGCTAAAATACCATATTTACAACAATTATTGCAACAAAACTGACGTCATGGGCAAAAAAATGACAGAAAAATTATTTAAAATGATTACACTGTTTGAAGAAAATCCCATATTAATTTATTATGATTGTACAACACTAGTAACTGTAGCAACTATCCGTATTTTAGTGGAACCTCGTGCATTTTACGTGTTAAATAACTTCAATACCACTTAAAAATACTTAATATATAACTTATAAAATAATAAATAAAACCAAAAACTGTACATGATATATATCAAAGTATTTCACAAATTATTGAAGAATTTGCAAACGCTAAAGTGACCGATATTCGTTAGAAGTACAACATCATAAAAACAAATACATGTACACGCGATTATATTATTAGTTATACACAAAACTGTTCCAAGAGCACGTAGGGTGAAAAGAAGAAGTATGACCTTACCTTATTTCTTTTCCACACTCGGACTCTCACAGTATGCATTCGACTGTCAAAAATAGGTATGTGACTTTAAGACTTCTTGCTCCAGGTTTCAGTAGTAACATGTCTCGTTATGAGACCGACCCGACACTTTTCCTCTCCCATCTGCCTGTTACACACTGGAGAACATTACTACAGTGATTCGAGCTTTGAGTGAGTGTGGAGTGTGTATCTCCGTCGTCCCTCCTCTTCCCGCATGTTAAATATCCAATCCTGGCGGAGCAGGTGATCTTAGGACGCGCTATATGCAAGTGTATGTGAATTTTTTTCATATTTGTGAATAATAGATAATGTCTGTTCCAATGAGACACCCTTTAGACCCTTTTGTAAAATCAACAGCCTCCACAGAATGCGACATCAAATAACTTTCGGCTTCAAAATAAATCAATATGATTTGTTTACTGTCACTCATCTTAATAGTTTATTTATTATTATTATTATTATTATTATTAAAAACTATTCCAATATGAAATATTATATTTTAATATGAATAGTATTAAACTATTATTATTATTATTATTAAAAACTATTCCAATATTAAATATTAATATTTTAATATTAATAGTATTAAACGATTATGATGCTTATTATGATTATTATTAAAAACTATTCCAATATGAAATATTAATATTTGAATATTAATAGTATTAGACTATTATTATTATTATTATTATTATTATTATTAAAAACTATTCCAATATTAAATATTAATATTTTAATATTAATAGTATTAAACGATTATGATGATTATTATTATTATTATTAAAAACTATTCCAATATGAAATATTAATATTTTAATATTAATAGTATTAGACTAT
Source organism: Myxocyprinus asiaticus (assembly GCF_019703515.2). NCBI lineage: Eukaryota > Metazoa > Chordata > Actinopteri > Cypriniformes > Catostomidae > Myxocyprinus > Myxocyprinus asiaticus. The sequence continues at coordinate 4,220,575 of NC_059392.1, read as the reverse complement.
TATTATTATTATTATTATTATTATTAAAAACTATTCCAATATTAAATATTAATATTGTAATATTAATATTATTAAACGATTCTTATTATTATTAAAAACTATTCCAATATTAAATATTAATATTTTAATATTAATATTATTAAACGATTATTATTATTATTATTATTAAAAACTATTCCAATATTAAATATTAATATTTTAATATTAATATTATTAAACGATTGTTATTATTATTATTATTAAAAACTATTCCAATATTAAATATTAATATTTTAATATTAATATTATTAAACGATTGTTGTAGTTATTATTATTATTATTATTATTATTATTATTATTATTAAATCTTAATGTGCAAATGTTTGTAGTTAATTTTTAAAGTAATACCAGAATTTTTTTCACTGTTTTAAAGTATTATTTTTGTCATTCTGACATTGCTTACCAAAGCAAATTATTCCAATATAACAAGCATGATTATTTATTATTATTATTATTATTATTATTATTATTATTATTTTCTTATCTGTCACTCTTAAAGTAGTTTTTGTGTAACTAACACGCTCACTGTACTGACTGTTAATTTCTGTTGGACCCCCCCCACCAACACAAGCGTTCATGTCTAAGAGTTATTATAGCTTAAAAACAACCTTTACTGTCCCAATGCCCTGTTTACAACACAGTCATCTAAACCATTTATATCTTACTTTACAAAAAAAATAAAAATGATAATGCCTGGTTTCAGTGGTACTGTACATGATACATTCTTTATCATTTTTAACACATGGTTTTAGGCCTAAATATCTTTTAGTTTTATGAACATATTTAGTAGCTAACAATTGCATGTTCTATATTTATTCATGCATTTATCTTTAAATATATATAAAGAATACAATAGGCTACTTCTTTGTTCTCTTATACTGAGTTGAAGAACAGCTGAAGTGATATTCTGTTATAATGTAGCGCCACCTGCTGAACAGAACCCTCTTAAACGTGGCATACATGTGAGATTATGGCCAAACTATTTATTTATTCATTTATTTATTTATTAGACCTACCAAATAGTAATACTATAGTTTGGGACATGTTCCATATTATTATGGAATATTACTATATATCAGAGTACCATATCATACACTCACTATATACCATGGTACTACAGTACCATGGTATAGTTCTGGGAATGTTAGGTTTTGGTTTTACAAATATATAACCTAAAAAGAACGTTACTAGAATGTTAGGAGTTGGTCCCCAAATAATAACTAAAACGGAACCATATGCTAACATTAGGGGAACGTTCTGTGTTTGCTGGGGTAGGACTACTATTTTGTAAGAGACAAATGCTAATAAGAGTAAAGGTGTTAAAGGTGCACTCAGTTACTTTGTGTTATCTTGGACTTACACTGACACCTAGTGGCTTGGATGCAGCATGATTTAAAATCAATAGTTTTCAGTTTTAGATGCCATTGTAGAAATGTAGTATTCACAGTCAGCCATGATTATTTTAATCAATGAGTGAAAGTGTCAAATAACAGGACGGTTACTGAGATTAAGTGAGTAATATTCGGCTGCTCATGTGATTCTAAAATGGCCGCCCCCATGTGCGGACCCTCTCCATGTCGATTAAAACAGCTTTTATAAAGTTACTGATATGACTGGAGTCTTCATTTTAATGTGAGTGCTCGTGAATTAATACATATATTGCACAATTACAATTCATGTCTTTAGGAGTTAAACTTTTTTAATGAGGAAAAAATGACTGAGTGTACCTTTAAATGCTGTGCTGAAGAATACATTGGTAACAGAGAATAATCTAATTTCAGATTAATTCATATAATATATATTTAACATACAAGTATAGTAAGAAAATGATTTAAACATTATATATATATGTATATTTGGGGACTAGTAAGGCTCTATATGTGTTTATATACAGTGCTGGGTGTATTGCATGCATTAAATTACTTTTTCATTGGAAAAAGTAAAGTAAGGGATTACTCTTAATTTTTTCAGTAATTTAATTACAGTTACTTCTGATGTAACTGTGTTAAATACTGTATAGACTCTAGAACAATTCTATATAAAACAATAGTAAATTTAAAATCTAAATTTAACGCCTAATGTTAAAATATGTGTTTTCTAATTTAACGCTGCCCCCTTAAATTATTTGGCCAGTTCGTGAATAATTTATTTGATTTTATATGATTTATTTGAAAGAATTAAAAGAACAGTTTCATGTCTATCCTTGTGTTTTTCATCTGGTCGAGGTTGATCAGGGTTTTAGAAAGTAATTAGTAATAAGTAATGCAATTACTTTTCAGACAGAGTAATTAGTACAATAATCTAATTACACTGTAGAAGATATAATTAGTTCTTAGTAATTAATTACTTTTTTATTGTAACTTACCCAACACTGTGTATATATATATATATATATATATGTGTGTGTGTGTGTGTGTGTGTGTGTATGTTACGATGAAAAACTATATTTCCCAGAATTCAACAGTCAGGATCTGTTCAACAGCGCTTCCGGGTCATCTCAAGGGCATTGTGCAGATGATCACATGTGCTGAAGCGGCGGAGACTTTAATCGTTCGCTCTTAGTTTTATTATATTTATAATATCTAAAATGGACAGTTTCGGTTCAGATTTTTCCTCAGGCTCTTCGGCTGGTAAAATGGACACTGGCACTATAATGGAGCAAGTCAAAGTTCAGATTGCTGTTGCAAACGCTCAAGAACTGCTGCAGGTTTGTGACTTTAATCAGAATCAGAATGAGCTTTATTGCCAAGCATGCTTACGCCTACAAGGAATTTGTCTTGTTGACAGAAGCCTCCAGAGATAGTAATAAAAATAAAAAAATAGAATAAAAATAAAGTGAATAGAAAATATAAGTATATATAGAAATACACTATAAGACAAATATATATACATATATATATATATATATATATATATATATATATATATATATATATATATATAATATTAATGACGTATGTTCAAATACAAATAAATCTGTTATATACATATGCAAGGGAATAAGACGTTAAATTGCGTTTTAATAAAGTGTATAGATTAATTTCAGTGTGCTTTTTAAATGTATACGTCTGCATTTGAGAGGCATGTTTTGTATACTAAGTTTGCTATCTTACATTTCTGAAAATAGGGAGTACTCTTAAAAAAAAATAAATAAAAAAAAAAGTGCTATGGAAATACCATTATATATTTTGGACATGTAGCATAGTAATTCCATGTAATTCTTTGTATGTGAATATGGTAATCACTCAATACCATATAACAAAGTACCACTGTTTTACAATGTTTTACAATGTTTTTTTCATTTGCATCATGTTAATAACGCAGAATCGTGGACTACATAGTAATTTAAAGGTGCACTCAGTAATTTATTCCTCATTAAAAACGTTTAACTCCTAAAAACATGAATTGTAATTGTGCAATATATGTATGAAATCATGAAGACTCCAGTCATATGAGTAACCTTATAAAAGCTGTTTTATTCTATATGGAGAGGGTCCGCACATGGGGGCGGCCATTTTAGAATCACATGACCAGCTGAATACTACTCGCTTAATCTCAGTAACCATCCTGTTATTTGACACTTTCACTCACTGATTAAAGTAATCATGGCTGACTGTGAATACTCCATTTCTACAATGTCATCTAAAACTGAAAACTATTGATTTTAAATCATGCTGCATCCAAGCCACTAGGTGTCAGTGTAAGTCCAAGATAACACAAAGACAAAATAACTGAGTGCACCTTTAATGGTATTCTTTGACATGTCTTGATCAAGCATGTTATATATATATTTAAAGTACAAAATTCCACGTAGCTTCTCTACCCATGACGTCATTAAAGCTGCACAAAAATGATAAAATATTAGCAAAATGCTGTTTAAAATTGTTTTGGATTAAGTATAGCAGGTTGTCACAGTGCAGGACAAATCAACTTTCCAAAAGTATTTCATGTCTACCATATTGCTGTAAAATGATAACATACTGACAGTCTTATTGAGCACATTTTAAATTGCATTAGTCCTACATTGCAGAGAATGACTGATAAATGCTTCAAGAAGTGCATCGGCAAGCCAGGAAGCACATTGGACAATTCTGAACAGGTATTGGTGTTAAAACTGTAATCACTTCCTGTATTGATGTTTATTTGTGGAAGTAATATCCCACCTAACCCATCCCAAACCCTTGTGTTTTCCCAGAAATGCATCGCCATGTGCATGGATCGCTATATGGATGCATGGAACACAGTCTCGCGTGCATATAATTCAAGATTACAAAGGGAAAGAGCTCGGATTTGATGTGCAAATGGTGGCCAGTAATACTTCTGTATCACCTGGGTACGCAGGTAGAGATCCTCTGTCTGCACGACATGTGTATAGACTTGGCTTTCTGACCTCACAACAACAGCTGATCACTACCGAATCAACCAGGTGGATCGGATTTAGACTGTACGTGCCATGGACATTTTTTTTATTTTATCTTTCGAAACGTGTTAAAACAATTATATAAGACATTTGTCATTGAATGATTTGCAAATTCCAGTTAGGACAGTTATGGATAGATTATTGTGGTTGCATTGCATATGCTTAAAATTATGTCCAGAATTGAGATTATGGGTACAGATTTTATCTCCACCCACTCTGTACCCTGTTTACAGGTCTCACTGTGTTTAGCAATTGAAGGTCTTGTGCTGTTATCCATTCATCAAGCAGCCAATCAAAATATAGCAAGCCATCTTGTCAGTTGTGGATCTTTTTTCCCAGAGGGAATGACTCACTTTAACATTTGTTTCACAAACCTTCTTCTTCTTCAAAGGGAGCAATAATTGTTGCCTCTTCATCAAGAGCAGCCAAACAGTGCTTCTTTACCCCCAAAGAACAAAATGCAATTGTCAAACCTGGAGTGTCATTTGGCTCATTGTCGGTTTAGTACAGTGCTAGGTTTGTTTAGAACCACCGATCCTGGTGTAAAAGCAGTTTCATGAAATCTTGTGAAACCTTAGTCAGAGAAATAAGCTCATTGTGCAGAGGATTTTGTGGAATTGTTACCCAGAATTTTTTAAATTATGGAATGCAAATAAATACCATCAAATCTGTCCATTTTTATTATTGACGTCTGTCTTGCATTGACAAAAAAGCAGAATGTACCACCATGTTTAACAAATAACAAGTCAAATCTGCTGGAGTGAAATATGTATAGACCTAGTCAGGTAAGATGCCATATTTAATTTAACACAACTGAAAACAAGGCTGTGAGGGATAGAAGTACATGAATGGGTTAAAAGTTCATGCGATCTAAGACATTGAGCGCATTTACATTCACGTTCTTATATGATTATGCTTAAGCTAACAATGTGTGTGGTCATGTAAATGTATTAAGCGGCCTTTATCGGTTTAAGGTCATAAATGGCGTAAGAATTAACAGATCGACACTGGTAGATTTTTGTCCATTACGCTGATTTTGCATTGCATGTAAATACCTTCCTCGCATTCATACCGCCGTATCCAATGTGTGAATGTGTTGTGCGTATAACGGTAGCCAGCTGGTAGGTAGCTGTGCAGTGCGTAAACCTCACTCCCCTGACCTCAAGAGGCGCACTAGCAACAGACGCTAGAGGCTGTAGCCTTTAGCCTCCTTGTTAGCGCGCCCACCTCCCATGCCGGAGACGCCGGTTCGAATCCCGCTCTAAGCAGGTCGAGCAGGACTGGTTACATGCGCATGCCTCTTCACGGTTTGACGTCAAAAGCAGAGAATAACGTGATTATTTCAAATGTCATGTAAACAAGGATTTCTCGCTGCTTTTTTTAAATAAACTGATTTTTGGGAGTAACCAGCATATTGCCGTGCATGTAAATGGTCTTAAGAAAGTACAACCCATTGAATGGATGGTACATTTATCTCTCACAACCTCATTTTGATTTTTGCGTAAAATATGACGTATACCAGGGCCGTTGCTAGGATTTGGTCTTTTGAGATGGTGCAAGAGGTTGACTGTTGATCATATTGCCATTGTCCTGGGGGACATGAGGAAAAACTGGGGGGGGGGGGGGGCAATGCCCCCCCATAGACCCAGCCATTACATCTACCTTGACTAAGGTCCATGATCCCCTATTTCCTTTTGAAATCATACAGTTTGTCAAGGTAACTTTTGGTTTGATTAGAGACAAACAAATGTCGCCATATTTTAGTTCCTTGCTTATGTAATCTCTGTAGGAAAGCAAGCTTAACTTGATGATTTCTGTATATTTTTTAGCAATATGGGTTACTCTTAGGCCCACATGGAATCTGTAACTGTAGATTTCTGCAGAACTCGAATGCCCATCTTTCACAAAGTTCTACAAATACCTTGTTCCTGTATTAGAAATTGCTAATAAAGTCAGTGATTCAGTATGGGCCTGGTTACGGTTTGTCTCGACTAGAGGTGGAAAGTAACAAATTACAACTACTTTCGTTAAAGTACTTGAGTACATTTTTCAGATGTTTCTACTTTAAGTATAAATAAATAATAGTACTTAAGTTGATTAAAAATGAAATATTCAACTTCGCTACAGTTATTTTTCACCACAATTGCAAAGTACAAAAAATACATAATATTTCTGAATTTTCAGGTAGAAGTTATAAGCGCTAAATCTGTTTATAAACTAAAACGTGCTGTGTGCGGCACGACGGAAGCCCGCAGGGCACAACAGCTTGCATAAACTGCCACCGCTGTCCTCTCTCCTCTAGCTTATTCAAGACTTTCTGCCCTGTCACTATACAAGAACTGTAAAACTGTGATTTTCTGCATATTTCATTTTATTCTGGAAAGCAGTCATTCATTAAGGTACGAGGGAACCGTCTGAACGCGTTTAACCACTGATCATTGTAATTGCTTGTTTTGATTATTGGGGGGTTAACAACCCCCATCCCCCCCGAAATCTACGACCCTGTACAGAACAACCAATCTGTTGTTGAATCAATCATATCTCTCACTAAACACTGTGTGAAATGTTTATTTCTGCCTTATTTTATTCAGTTGGCATATTTTATTCATCTGGATAATTGCTGCAATATCATATAGGATAAATTTCCTCCTCTATGATATTGCATTATATTAGTTTTATACAGTATGTTAACTTAATAGCCAAAATACTTGGACATACGTGAATGAGAATAAACCTGATATAGGCATGTGTTTCAGTCACAATGCACATTATGTAGTTTAGTGACGATTTAGAGACATTTAGAACGTTACAAATGGCTATTTCTACTTAAATAAATGTTGTTTTCTTAACATTGCCTGTTTGTCCAAGAATGCTCTTGCAGCAATGCAGGTCTTTGGCATTTAGAAGCTGCTAATTTAGGACCTGTGAGGAGTCTGTTTCTCAAACTAGAGACTGTGATTTACTGGTCTTTTTGTTGTGCATCTGGCCGTCCACTTCCCTCTCTATCCTGGTTAGAGATTCTTTTTTTCAAAACAGTAATGCATGGAATAGTCTTCATCTCTCTAAATCAACAGACTTTAGGAGAAAATAGAATTTCAGGAGAAATGTTTCTTTTTCCCTATTTTTAAAACCAAAATTTGACTTGCAAGTGTAAAGCAACTTATAAGAACTCAATACCTCAGTAAATGGGGGAAAAAACCCACTGTATTGTGATTTCCGCATGGTAGCACAACCATTTTCAATTGTTTTAATAATAAGAAAATTAGCACTTTACAATGCCATCACGGGTAAAGAAAACAACTGAATAAATACCACTTGAAACAATTATTTCAAACCGTAATAATTAGCTATTAATGATTTTGACAGTTTATTTTTTTATCAATTTTATGCATCCTTGGTGAAAGGAAGCATCAGTTTTCTTTCAAGAACATAAATGTCTTTGTGTTCTAAAAAATGGAAGCGTATATACTATATATAATATTCATAAAGTAACTTGTAACGTAATTACGTTTAAGTTTTCCGGCAAACTACTTATTTACTCTTACTTGTCATAATATTTCAGTACTTGTACTCAAGTGAATTATTTCTTCAGTAGCAGTACTTTTACTTAAGTAAAAAAAACTCTTTCCACCAATGGTCTCGACCACTGTACCACATCAAGGGTTTTAATGTATCATACATCAGAATGCATTGTAAATAAATACCAAAAATAAATATGTCACAGTACAGTATGAACATCAGCAGAGAAGCAGCAGCTCCAAATTTGATGGATCCACTGCGGTTGTGAAACACGACTGCACATCACTTTTGAGAAAGATGGTTGACGGCAATTCCAGATATGTTCATTATGTTTAAAAAGGGAGGTATATAGATATCCATTCTCTAATAGCCGTAACCTGCATGTAAACTCCGATGAAGCCAATTTTACTGCAGCCATGACCCCAACCAGGAACCACTGGCCTTGGAGTTCACGGCACACCAGAGGACCCCCTGAATCTCCCAGCAGAAAAGGTATGACATTTAAAGAAGTCCACAGAAAACTCAAGGATATGGTTGAGTTACATTAGGCTGGGTTATGTAATCGGCTTAAGAAGCAAGCACTGTGTCTGTTTTAAGGTAAAAAAAAATACAAATACCATTATAGCATTGGTTAAGTGCAGCAGTGCTTCACTGTAAGTGATTCAGATTTCACCTACAACAAGGAGAATGTGCAACTGTGGATTTTGTTTTTAGAGTTCGTATTGAACAACCCATGAAATAAAAATTGGGCGTTTTTGCTTTATGGCTTTTAGTCCATGTCTGTAAGCTTTGAAGCCATCTACACTCACTGAGCACTTTATTAGGAACAACTGTACACCTACTTAAGCCAAACGTGTGGCAGCAGTGCATAAAATCATGCAGATACGGGTCAGGAGCTTCAGTTAATGTTCACATCAACCATCAGAATGGGGAAAAAAATGTGATCTCAGTGATTTCGACCGTGGCATGATTGTTGGTGCCAGATGGACTCGTTTGAGTATTTCTGTTACTGCTGATCTCCTTATTTTCAAGCACAACAGTCTCTAGAGTTCTCAAATTGGTGTCAAAAGCATCCAGTGAGCGGCAGTTCTGCGGACGGAAACACCTTGTTCATGAGAGGTCAACGGAGAATGGCCAGACTGTTTCGAGCTGACAGAAAGGCTACGGTAACTCAGATAACCACTCTGTACAATTGTAGTGAGCAGAATAGCATCTCATAATGCACAACATGTCGAACCTTGAGGCGGATGGGCTACAACAGCAGAAGACCCCGTCAGGCACTTTATTAGGACAACAGTGTTTCTAATTAATTGCTCAGTGAGTGTATATCCTAGCATACTCCTAAAGGCTGGCAAAAGTAACTTTTAGCAGATATACACATTTCAAATTTACAGTCTCTTGCGGGAATACGGACCAAAAATATTGATGACGACTCTTGCACTACACAGATCAATCAAATGCTGTCTAGAATGAAAATGTCCCATCCCCTAATACCACCTTCAACCGATTAGCCCAAACGTCTGGCATCAAAACAGGAATTCAGTCTCGGTATTCTAAAATGAATTTTCTGCACAACTTGATTTGATCTTCTGACCAGGTACTTACCATACATGTGTCCATATCCCCCTGCATAGAGGCAGCACACATCATGTTGTCGGTAAGTTCAGTACCATAAGCTTGCTGGCAGTCCAACTGATCAATGACGCTAGCCTGCGCTTTCTGTAGCAAACTGGTTCTCATACCTAATAAGAATTAAGACATTGTCATAATGGACCATGTCAAGCAAATAGTCTATACTATGAAATATTTATTTTTTAATCAAAATGTAGTTTTGTCAAAAAAGAAACTCACAATAAATATTTTCTGCTGTGTTTTCACACTTGGTATATTTGTCCGAACCAAAATTCAGCTCTTCCCCCTTTCCATATTTGCAATGGTCTACAGTCACACTGTTATGACTGGAACTTTGTGTTCAAGACAAACCTCAAACTCACCATCTTCCCTAACTGCGCCCCATCCCACGATGTAGCACTCCATGCTTTTCATGAAGGTATAAGAGGGAGAAGGCAAACAAGCAGTCTGGATGGTGTAGGACTTGGGGGATGGGATGGAAAGCTCTACCAGGGCCACGTCAAAGTCCATGTTGGTGCTATTGAAAGCAGGGTGAGGGATGATCCTTTGCACTGGAATCACCAGGGCACCCACAACAGACCAAATGACTGAGCCGAGACTTACCGTCCAGCCAGCAGGGTTCAGCTCACTATTACGTAACAAAAACATTTGGTACGTTTACAAGCGCAGTTTCAGCTACTGTAGTTAAGCTACAGTCTTCATCCGTCTGTCCAAGTGTACATAACACAAGACATAATCAAATAATATCCACAGTTTTCCTGACTAACCACTGTGTGCCGTCATGATAATTCTAATTGCCACTGGACTGTGTACTGGCAGTGTAAAAACAACCGATACGTGTGATCCAGGCAGAGGAGAACAACCATTTTAAGTGTTAGTTGGAGTAAAAAATTAGCTCAAGCTCAATTTTTGCAGAACTCGAAGTTCATGATATCAATGCAACTAACCTTGGGCAATCGCTTCACGTCTTCCACCCACTCCTTAAACTTTTATGGGTGAGGCACTGTTAAAAACGGTCACCGCATCTCTGAACTATCAGCACTATGGAGCCACAGGTTTTTTGTGAATTTTTACCAACTTAATATGCTAAGAACATCCGCAGATGAGAGCGAAAACACTGAAGACCGGAAAACGAAAACAGTTGTGGTTCATGCGTCAATTGTATATTACCCTCTGAAGCAATGAGCTGCAGTTAGGAGCCACTTGCAGTGGATCAGCGTAGCTCCACATCCGTGAACACGCTGGTACTGCAGACTACCCACCCAAGGCCATTCACCTCTTCGAGCTGTGTTGCCGCCAATGATCCTCACCTGGCCCACGGCTGGACGGTGCCCACAGTCTACAAAGAAAGAACCTGACCCTGATATTCTTGTTTCCACAAGCCAGTTCATTGCTTGGTAGTTCAATACTAGCTAGTTCATAGGGTTGCCAACTTTTCACCACTCAAATACAGGAAGCTTGAGCATTTTGAGTGCTTAAATAAGGGACGTTTCTCCATACACTAAATACGGGATACGGGATGTCATATTTCGGCCAAATTATGGGACGTCCTGGCTAAAACGGGGCAGTTGGCAATCCTACTAGTTCACCACACTTCTTTAATTTGGGTACAGGCCAAGGAAATGGACTTCCCTGCAACGATTAAAAATCGTCAATTTTCAAAACAGTTCCCACACTAAATACAGACTTTACAGCAAAACCATACTCTATGTATGCAAACGCCGTTGCGAATGCTTGGCAAGCATGTTGTCCCACTGTACAACATGCATTCTTGAGTTACTTTGGTGGTAACAAACCCCAGTACTCAGGTAGTGTAATAGAGTTACCTTCAAATGTCTGTGCCATTATTCAAGTAGCTACTACTAGAATATTTGTACAACTGAAGTTTTCTAAAAATGTTTTTTTTTCATACTGCCATGACAGTAGTCGATCTGAAGGAGAACTGAGTTATGAACTGCGCTGTGATGCATTTCGGATCCCAAAGACAAATTAAATCAAACTTCAGCGTTTATGAAATTGCTTAGAGTATGTTTCGTGCCTTAGCGTACAAACTGTTTTGGAAAACATCTTTGGCGAAACTTACAACAAATTGTTTGAATCCATAATACATATTGATATAGTTTGAAGCAAATTGCTATTTACCACAGTTTTTCTCATCTGCCTCATTGGAGCAGTCAACGATTCTGTCGCACTCTGGGTTTATCTTGCTTATACACACGCCTTCACCACAGTTATAATTACCACTGCAGTTTGCAGGCGCATGGTTATATTCATTATCGGCTAGGTTGGAGGATGGTTTCATTGCTTTATCAAGGTGAACTGCAGTAGTTGTGACACTAGGGAAAGTGGGAGCGACTTGAACCGTTGTGGAATCAGTGTAGCTCAGGATCCAGTTGCGGAGTTTGGTGACTCGGGAATAAACCCCAGGTTTGTTGATCTGTGCGCATCCTACTCCCCATCTCACCACACCCGCTAGGAAAAAGCGTCCAGGGGCCACCTCACATACCAAAGGGCCCCCAGAGTCTCCCTGAAGGCCAAAAAACACAGTGTAAAAATTAATCGACACAATTAACTTTATATGGTAATATTTACAAATTGCTCAAGCATTTATAGCCCTTACCTGACAGGAGTCCACCTTCCCTTGAAGAAAACCAGCGCACATCATGTTTTGTGTGATTGCCCCTCTGTAAACAGATGACTTGTTGCAGACTTTTGAATCAATGATCTGCACTATTGCCTTCTGTAATGTAGAAGGCACCTCACCTGCTCAGATACAAAGAACTGTTGTCATAAGTCAGGCAATGATTACATGACTCAACATTTTTAGAATTATAACATCTATGTAGGTTTAAAGGTGAACTAAATGTACACATTCTTTTACCAAGCTAAAGCAAACTCAAATAGATCTATAAGATCTTTGGCAATACTTTCTTTTACAGTGTCAGGGTTGCATATTTTAAACGTTACATCTAGATTTTAAAAAGTTGTGATTGCTGACAATGTGAGTGCTGTTTGAGCATGCAAAACTGAACAACACAATGCTACGGTATTCAGGTTGGTTGCCAGAGTGTTGCTACAGTACTGTGTATGGTTGCAAGGGTGTTCTGGGTGTTTTTTTTATCATGTTGCTAAGCCAGTTTCTGATCAAGTTTCCAAATTGGATGTTTGACTTCAAGTAGCGTTCCACTGTACTTTTATAAAAGTTAGAAACTCTAAATAAATTTGATACTATTACGGATTCATCTCATGAAGGTGTGATGTCAACAATAGCAATTGAATATATCCATTGTGTTAGACCAAAATAAAACATCTTACAAAAAGCAAACTAGCAGTATAGCATAATAACTATAACTAGCATTAGCATAATAGCTCAGGAAAGAAAGATGATTTTCTTTAGGGGTTTGTTCAGATACCCAACCCAAAATATGAGCAACTGTAATAGTGACAAATTACAACGTTTACTGCTTAACTTTACTTGACAATAATTTTTACAGTTTTCTCGAGATCCATGGAAAATTAAACGAATATTCTGAAGTTTTCCACCCCACCAAACATACTCACTTGTGTACTGAGTGAGAGCTCCCCAACCAGAGACGATGCAGTTCTGTCCAGGACTGAAAAAGTGAGAGGATGATGGGATACAGACTGGCTGAACATAAGGGCTGAACTTCAAGGGCTTTTCCAACTCCAGAACAGTCACATCACTGTCCGTCGTCATGGGATTATAGTCTGGAGAGACGGTCAAGGACTTGATGTTTAGCATGGTGGCCTCCCCTTCCTCTCCACTGACCAGATTGGCTCCTATCAAAGCTGTCCAATCTTTGGGGTTTTTCTCTCTTTGACATATAAGGAAGACATATTCAGTAGACATAGAGAATTGGCGCTGAGGGTGGGATTGTTGAAGATTATACGAAAAATGCTTCCTCACGTTTCAAAACAATGAGCGGCGCTCACAAGCCAGCAATTGTTGACGATGGAGGCACCGCAGGTATGGCGGCCATGTAGTCTGAGACTGACCTGCCAGGGTAGCTCACCGTGATGGGCATTGTCACCCCCTACAACACGGATACCCATGGCCGGACGTGTTCCACAGGCTATACGAAAAACAATGGTTATTAGCCAAAGAACGTCATAACATAAACTAATCTGCATTTTCTCAAAATATGAGTGGTGCTGGCAAATCTCACCAGTATAATGCTAGGGTGTTCTGGGTGGATGCTAGTACATTGCTAATTGGTTACAGTGGTGTTCTGGCTGGTTGCTAGGTTGTTACTTATTGTCCCAAGTCAAAAGAGCTCACTTCCAAGTGTCTTTGGTATTCTGGTCTCTAGATATGCCTTAGGTTCATCTTCTAATGTAAGTTTATAGGATTTTGTCATCTGTTTTATTGTCCATCAGCAAGGCAGAAATTATACATCAGATTGTTAAGAAAAGTAAGCAATCGCTGTGCGATTTGAGATATCATTCATGTCTGTAGCAGTACAACGCACGTTTTATTGGGGTTAGGAGTTTGTTCAAATTCCTAATCTCTACATATGAGCGCTAGTAACAATGAAGGCTTGACGTGGCACTTTGGCACCACAAAAAATATGTGTTCCTCTCTCAAAACCTTTCAAATATTTTATTACTATTATGGAAGCATCACATGAAGTAATAATTATCAGTTTTTATGCATTGCTTTAGACCAAGGTATGTGCTTGAATTTCAAAATAAACTTTTTACAAAAAAAAACAAAAAAAAAAGGAAAATAGCAGCTAGCTACAGTGTTAGCATAATAGCTCAGTATAGCAAGATGGTGAAACTTACAGCAAAAAGCTTCATCACAACCATCTACACAGTCGGATATAAAGTCACACTCTGGGTTTGGCTTTATGATACACTCGCCATTGTTACAAGTGAATGTGTTCTCAGGACATTTACCTGCAGTAAATGACAAAAAATATCTAAGCATCCAGATCTAACATCAAAGCATGTACAGATTTGATTGACGATTATATATTATTGTCACATTCCGTCTTACTTATGTCATTCCCAATCTCATAGAATGACTTTCCACTTGCCCCTGGAATAACAAAACAAAAAAATGGTCAAAATTAAACTTAACTGCTAAAAAAAAAAAAAAAAGAAAAAAAGACTTAGCCTGGGGAAGCTGGTAAGACTGGTCTATTTTGATGGCTTTAGAGGGATTTTGGGCACTTGTCAGCTGGTCAAGTTTGGAGGCCATCTAGAACATCTGAACACAAGTTTAGCCTTGCTTGGAGACCAGCACAAACCAAGGTTTTTTTTTTTCAGCAGGGTAGGACATAAAAGACATTTGCAAATGTGATGAACTGCTACAAATGACCATTGTACCAAGAAGGACGATGCCATTGATCTCTCCATATTCTGGAACAGGGATGGGTTTTCCATTCAGCATGACCTTCAATCCAGAGCGGAGAAGATCTTGAATGAAGCTCTCCGTGTAACCCTGGGCATGAGCGATCCGAAAGACCAAACGAAAAGTGGTCATCACATTTCCATTGATGTTCCTGAAAGATATTACAAACTCTATATTTTAGACCAAAATGTATTCAAAGACAATGTCGTAGCTAGATGGTAAGCCACATTCTGTGAACCCAACCCTTCACAAGCAGCAAATTTGCTCTTATGAGAGTTCCCGCAGAATGAGGGTCCACAATTTGCCATTTTAAAGAGACAATTCTCACCACCAAGCCTCAATATTTTGTACAGTTAAATATTGTTAAAAATATAGCATGGTCAAAATGTACCTACCCATACGCAACTATCTGGCAGTCTGTAAAATGATTTCCCACTGAAGAGGCGCTAAAGATATTCTTTATCTGTGAATTAGTAAAACCAACATGATGCATTAGTTTGTTTATCACACAAAATGACACAAAGAAATTCTGCATTCATTATTTCAACATTTGTGGTGTAGGCCTGAGGTGTTTTAAAGGTCAAGTGTGGAATTTCTTAAACAGATTTGCATTGTTTTCCAAGTGGTTTCCAGAGGGAAATTTGTCAGCCATTGATTGGACAAACAGATGGTAACAGTCCCATCCCGAACTCGCACCATTAGTTAATTTTCCTACTCCCTGAAAGATATTAAATGTGCACTCAGTAATTCTAATCCAATGCACTTTTTGTCAAATTCTGCAAATATCTCCTCACAGTCTGTTAGCTGTCCGTTCTGTGGGTGGGCTGAAAAAAAAAATCTAGTATCTGTACACAGCCCTGGCACTGTAAATGGGACAAAAACAAAGTGGATTGGACCAATCCACACAACACTACTCCAGCCAATCAGCAACAGTGGGTGGTTCTTGCAAGTGCACAGGATGGGGGGTGGTGGCAGAGCGAGAGGAAAATTAATTAGAAGAGCGACGGCTAATCTGGCTGATGCGAACTTTCTAAACTCCAAGCAGGACAAATGGCTGAGAAACAGACCAAGAGAAAAGGTCAGACGAATATAAACTAAATGATAAGTCGAGGGCTAGGAGCCACGTCAACATCGGTGAGGCTTTTCAGCGGTGGAGAGACCTCTGAGAGGTAAAAAGCTTGAAGACGGAGGCAGAAGTTGCTCTTTTTCTTTTCGATAGGTGGGTAACGTAAATTTTGCTATGTTTCACAGAACACATATATGCTGTTGTTGTGATGTTAGATTTAGTAGCAGGACAGTTGTGAGTGTCTGGAGCCGGTGTGCGTAAAACCTCTCTCGCATGCATGAATTTGGGGGGTGGAGCTTCCAAAGGAGCACTGAAGGGAGGGGTATGTTTGTTTTGGCAGTTTGAATATCAACAGTGTTTCTCAGGAATCGCTGAGACTCTGTAAACGGTAAACAAAAATGTGTCCCTGGGCTGCGGGGTCTCACACTTTCTGCCTGTCAATTACATTTTGCATTCTCATACTATTGTAGTTGCAGCAAATTATTGAGGCTTGATGCCATTTTTATGCCATGTTGTTCATAACAGTTGTCAGTTGAGGGCATTATTTTGCTGTTGTTGTTTTTAACAAACGCTTCTTCTCGGTGTCAACCTCAATAAAGCTCATTTGGTACTTTGGAGTGCTGTGTTTTGAAAAGAGGGGGCATGGCTAATCCAATGGCTCAGCTTGTGGAAATTCTAGAATGGCTAAAATCACTTACAGCACCTTTAAACCAATGTTGCTGTTGGGTTTTGTGAGCGTCACAGACCCACAGCGTTTACTCGTTTTGGGTGCAATCAACTTATGAATGGCTCACTTATAGTTGTCTCTGCATATTAAGCTGGGATACGAGAAAGTATTAAGAAAACATCACAAAAATTACACACTTCACCATTAACATTCACGGCCTCTGCTCAGCTCATACCTTTGCTTTCAGAGTTGCAGATAGAACTACAGAGAATCCTGATGTTTTATCTTGCAGGTCTGTATCATAACTGAGCCCTTGTAATTCCACAGTCTCCATGAAATAATGTTCCTCTTGTACTAAAAAAACAGGGTTTACGTTCGATTCAAGTTGATATTAAAAATCAGTGAGCCCACATTTGGAAGTTCGTTTGATACAATATCAGAGATTAAAATACGAGTTTACTTTCAATGTTTACAAGTGAAAAAAATTGCTTATTGAAAATATTTAAGACCCCATGAAATTGCTTTTTTAGTGCAGTTTTCTGTATGTGTTTATGTTCTGTCCAACAGCTGATTTCATTTGGAAACAGGATGTTGGGGCAGCACAAATAGGACTTGTCCCCCCATCACAGCTAATATCCCTCAATATTTAGTGTTGAACTGATTGTGAGTTTCTCAGTGGTTGATATTTAAAATATTACATTTGGTCCCCCCAACTTTTTTTTGTCCATTTTTCCGAATTTTATTTTGTCGACTTTTAGGATTACACTCCTAGCATATTGATGGTCTGTATGCTAATAGACATGGACAAAAAGCCACAATATTCCAATTCTGAATTCATTGGACCTTACAGGTAAACAGTTTGTGGTTTACCCGTCATGAAACCTACAGAAGCTCCAATGATGAGCAAAATCAGTATAGCAGCTAATGTGAAACATTTGCACGAGGAGAAGTGAGCTGGCTTTGGGTCCTCCTCAGGCCACTTATTCAAATCCTCCTCCATTTCAATCTAGACAAAAACCTGCAACACAACCTGAACATCCAAACCCTAAAACACAAGAAGACATGGTGCTATAAGTTACAGACAGTAAAACTGTTCATCTCCTAACAACACCTCCATAATCACTAAGGGTTTGGTTTTTTCGTCCTATGGGAACTGAGTGAAAATCACCTCGTGGGATGCCAAAGTATTATTTCACTAGCCATAGAATTAAACAATACAAGGAGTGGTTCCAAGAAGCCAAAACAAACCTCTGTCAATTCAGAAATGTTATATCACAGAAATATGAAGCCTTCTGTTTCAGATGGTATGGATATAGCTACACATTATTGCAGGCTTGTAAATGCCACAACAACTCTCTCATACTGACATGCCAAAAATCACTAAACTGGGAGTTTACTTATATGCCAATTAAAACTTGGATTGCAAAAATATTGTCTCCTTGCATGCAATGCAACAGTTCTGGCATGCATTAAAAAAAAAAAAATAATAATAATTTTAAAAAAACAAAAAAAAAACAGGGCGAATATAATTACTCTTTTCCAATAAAATAAATGTCATGCAGTGCAATAGTATGCAACATTTTGGCAAACAGTGCAATGTATTCCAAATACAACATAAATATAACAAAATAAAATACATTTAATCTTTTAAATTTAAATAATAAAACAAAAATAATAATTAAAAAAAAAATGGTTTAATTAAATAAATAAAACTTAAATATTTTATGTTACCAAAGAATTCAAATACTATTCTGTAGAATTTACACAAAGTACTACAACAACATATTCTCATTTTAGGACGAATAACTAGTTAACTAGTCTAAAAAGAGATGGTTACTCACCGTTTCAGACCTAATTTGGTCAATAAGGCATCTGATGAATAAACTGATGTCCGTAGAAACACGCGATGTGGTTGTTAACTGTACAGAACGCAACGCTGTTATGCGTTCATCTCTCTTGTGGGCGTGGCTTTACGCAGGTGAGTGTATGATCTCATCTTTGATTGGTCAATGTTGCAGCGTCTAAATAAACTATTTTTTCCCCCTCCTTCGACAGAATCCGCAAAAATGATCGGACTTAAGGACTTTCGACAATCATTAAAGCACTTTGTTAAATCAGCAAAGACTCACAAAGTTCTATAAAGAAGTTTGAATGATTAGAAAAAAACAGCAAAAATGTTTTTGGTATACAATGGCGGCCAAAAGTTTGGAATAATGTACAGATTTTGCTGTTTCTTAAAGAAATTGGTACTTTAATTCACCAAAGTGGCATTCAGCTGATCACAAAGTATAGTCAGGGGATCTGGGTAGCTCAGCGAGTAAAGAGCTAACTATCACCCCTGGAGTCGTGAGTTCGAATCCAGGGTGGGCTGAGTGACACCATCCAGGTCTCCTAAGCAACCAAATTGACCCACTTGCTAGGGAGGGTAAAGTCACATGAAGTAACCTCCTGTGGTCGCTATAATGTGTGTTTCTCGCTCTCAATGGGGGCGGGGGGGCGCGTGGTGAGTTGTGCATGGATGCCGTGGAGAATAACGTGGGCCTCCACATGCACTACACCTCCACGGTAACGCGCTCAACAAGCCATGTGATAAGACGCGCAGATTGACTTTCTCAGACGTGGAGGCAACTGAGACTTGTCCACCGCCACCTGGACTGAGGCGAAACACTATGCCACCATGAGGACTTAGAGCACATTGGAAATTCCAGATTGGGGAGAAAAAAAGTGTATTGCTAAATGTTTAAATTTACATTAACCAAGATTAATAACTATAAAAGTATTGCTCATTGTTAGTTCATGTTGACTTATGTTAACAAATGGAACCTTGTTGTAATGTGTTACTCTATTTTATAGAGATTGCACTCACAAAAAACAAGTTCTAGTCACTGTTACTAGAAAAACTAGACTTGGACTTTTCCAATTAACAAATAATTATTAGACAAAAACTGATATTTAAATTAGAGGTAGACCGATATATCGGTTTTACTGATTAATTGGTACCGATAGTTGCTTTTTGGAACAATCGGTTATTGGCAAAAATCTCTACCGATATTTGCCGATGTCAATAAACCTCATCTTGTATATATCATATATATATATATACATATATATTTATACTGTATATACAAAACTCTTCATCTGGTGGATATATAAACTATAAAAAGCTTCATTTGGTAATTACTAACATTATAATGGAGCCAAGTCCCTGGTGTATTTCAGGCTTGTTTATAGTTAAAAGTCTGGCGTTATGTACCAAATCGTAATTTTTCTGGTTATTAATGAGACTTTGGTTGCACACTAAACTGCTTTTGGGATTTTATTAATTTTGGACTTTTGTAGCCTCAATGTCTTTAGGCAAGACTAAAAAAAGTTAACTATCAGACAATTTATCAGTTATCGGTATTTTCCATCACCTTGGTTATCGGTATCGGCAAAATCAACAATCGGTGGACCTCTAATGTAAACCCAATCCTTTTTAAGCTATTATACAACTTGATAAATGTAGAAAAAACATTCCCCAAAATAAAGAAGCATCCCAGAATTGAGTCTTTACAGTTGAACAAGTATTATTTTTGTGTACAGTTTGCATTAAGAATATATAATGCTGTTAATGTCTTAACAGTTTGTGTGTCTACAAAAGCTTTCTTAAAAGGTAAAACAAAAGCAAGCCAGTGGGATCCACCCGGTCATAAACTTTGTTTTTGCATAAATTAGAAATGATGAAATCCCAGATGTTTATTAATGTCCAAATTAACTTCAGAACCAGGGGAACAGTATGTGCCCATTTTCATATACAGTAAACATGTCACATATTTCACCATAATCTACATACACATAAATCGCAGAAACAATACTAACAAAAACATTAATCCCGAGTCTAAATACAAAATGTAAAAAAAATGTAATCAGTGTGACATCACTATCCATTATTTCAGACCTAACAAAATAACATCTACACAATGCAGGAAAACAACATTGTGTCTGTTTGTTTTGGGGTGTTTTTGTGCATTCATGTGTATTTTATCCATCCTGCTGTTGAATGAATGGGTTTGGAATGGCTTCCATCCCATCCTGTGGACAGATAAGCACAACAGACGTCCCTCGACACACAACCAGACCAAGCTGCCTGGTGTCTTCTGTCAACTTATACTGGTCATCAGGGTCTGCATGAAAAGGATGTGATCAGGAAGCTTAGAAATAAAAAAATGCTCATGTAAAGGACAAATGATTGATTATTTATTTTTTATCCCCTTTTCTCCCAATTTGGAATGCCCAATTCCCACTACTTAGTAGGTCCTCGTGGTGGCGCGGTTACTCACCTCAATCCGGGTGGTGGAGGACAAGTCTCAGTTGCCTCCGCTTCTGAGACCGTCAATCTGCACATCTTATCACGTGGCTCATTGTGCATGACACCACGGAGACCCACAGCATGTGGAGGCTCATGCTACTCTCCGCGATCCACGCACAATTGACCACGCGCCCCATTGAGAGCGAGAACCACTAATCGCAACCACAATGAGGTTACCCCATGTGACTCTACCCTCCCTAGCAACCGGGCCAATTTGTTGATTAGGAGACCTGGCTGGAGTCACTCGGCATGTCCTGGATTCGAACTCGTGACTCCAGGGGTGTTAGTCAGCGTCAAAACTCGCTGAGCTACACACGCCCCCAAATGACCAATTATTAACGCTTACCTCGCATGTATTCAATGGTGCCATCCAACACAAGATTTAACAGTGGGTCAAAGCCTTTTAAAACACCACTAGCTGAGAAACAAAAATTAAATGGATAGATTAGATTAAATTTGACAAATACGAAATTATTTTACTTTCATCTACATGAGGTAAATGTTCAATTATGTTGATTTGTTTTCAAATATAATGTGTTAATTATAATTAAAACTCTAGTCTTGCATCAGAAAAAGAACAGCTTGATACTAAAGAGAAATTTAGTTATGACCTTTTATAATTCAATAATAATAATAATAATAATAATAACAACATTTTTTTTTATCTTATAATGTTAACTCTCTCTCACCTTCACGACCTCCTTGGAACTTTACTCTGATATGTTTGTCGATGTATTTCGACAAATCAAATATACTTTCCTTCTTTTTCTTCTCTTTATCCTGCCAATTAAAGTCACATGTTATATTATATATATATATATATATATATCAGACCAGTCTATTATTGTGTTGCTTGGCCCACTAATGCACAATACAGCAAAACCACAATAACTAGCGAACTCTGGACTGTACAAATATAAAATGCTTAATGTACGCAGCACATTACTTTGTTTACATGTTTATCAAAGCCACGTGTTCATAAATGCGTTTATTAAGCGAACGGTACGAAAACGTTTATGCTACTCACCGCCATTCTCGAAGCCGCTTTAACCCGCCCACTTCCTGTTTAACGTTGCCGTCTACCTCTCGACCAACCACAGCACGCCTTTTACCGTCAACGTCTTCCTCTACACCAATCAGAACACGCCTCGCTGCGCATGGGACACATTATTTTTGAATGTTTTAATTATTTGATCATTCGTAAATAACTGCACGTATGTGTTAGAAATAGTCAAAAACGTTTAAGATTATTTTAAAGTGGTTGTAAAAATATAAATATGCTTGAATAAAAAAGTCAGTCTGAAAAGGGTAGAGAGTCCGGCGCTTCCGGTGAGATTTAGAACGGACAAACGCGGGAGCGACGTGCCAAAAAAAACAAACAAACAAAACACGAAATCAACCGTGATTTATATTATTATTAACTGTTTTAGCTTATTTTATTAACTAAAAATGACGGAATTACTTTTTAACAAGAGGTTACAGGTGCTGGTGAAGAGTAGAGATACGAATGAAAGGTAAAAACTGACTTTATATCAAACAGTTGAAAATAAACAATAACAGTATGTTTGTTTATGATTTCCCGCGTTTAAGTTTTATGTTAGTAATTATATTGTGTTTTTGGGAACTAATAAGGCTCTATATGTGTTTATATGCAGTGTTAGGTGTAATGCATTACTAAGTAATTAATTACTGTAATTGTTTTTTCTTTGAAAAAAGTAAAGTAAGGGATTACTCTTAATTTTTCAGTAATTTAATTACAGTTACTTCTGATGTAATTGCGTTAAATACTGTATAGACTCTAGAACAATTCTATATAAAACAATAGTAAATTTAAAATAGAACTTGAACGTCTAATGTTAAAATATATGTTTTCTAATTTAACGCTGCCCCCTTAAATTATTTGGCCAGTTCATGAATAATTTATTTGGTTTTATATGATTTATTTGAAAGAAATAAAAGAACAGTTTCATGTCTATCCTTGTATTTTTCATCTGGTCGAGGTTGATCAGGGTTTTAGAAATTAATAAGTAATGCAATTACTTTTCAAACAGAGTAATTAGTACAGCAGTCT
This sequence comes from Myxocyprinus asiaticus, assembly GCF_019703515.2. Classification (NCBI taxonomy): domain Eukaryota; kingdom Metazoa; phylum Chordata; class Actinopteri; order Cypriniformes; family Catostomidae; genus Myxocyprinus; species Myxocyprinus asiaticus. The sequence continues at coordinate 4,197,436 of NC_059392.1, read as the reverse complement.
AATTACGCTGTAGAAGATGTAATTAGTAGTTAGTAATTAATTACCTTTTTAGAGTAACTTACCCGACACTGTTTATATGTAATGTTTTTCTAAATAACAGGCGTTCAGTTATTCGCATTGGTATTGAACTGCAGTCAACATCAAATCCTGTCCATAGAAGTGTGAGGAAAATATCATTTTATGCATATGTATTTATTGATTTAAAGCTTATGATTTTAAAACAGTATTTTAAAGGTGTTTAAAGCATTACCCACATGTATAATAGGTTGTTGATATTGGTAGTGTAAATTAATGTGAGTACATAATAGCTACATGCATAATTATGTTAAAGAATTAGCAAAATGGCATTTTAGAAGGCGTAGAGCATGTCACACCACAGGACTTGTCAATTACCCATATGCAAAAAAAAATAAAAAATCTTAAGAATATAAAAAAAAAAAAATGTCCAGAGCATATCAATAAATAAAAGACATTTATTATTAGCAAATCTGTTTTTCTAACAGTATAACCCCTCTCCTGTGTTTTGATGAACAGTATTTGGTGGTACGGCTGACGGATGATACCGATCTATACTTTTTATATAAACTTGTCATATCAGAAGAGGATTTTCAGAGGTATTGTGACCTGATAGCGTCATTTATTTTGGAATAATAATGCTTCAGTTTAGTCAGCGCATTATTATGGAAGCCCATTTCAGCCACATAAAAAAAGTGCTTTGATAAGTCAAAATTATGATTTAAAAAGTTGAAATTCTGAGACGCTTGAAATTCTTCTCGCAAGTGATTTTTACTAGAGGTTGACCGATAGTGGATTTTGCCGATACCGATAACTAAGGTGGAATAAGCTGATAACCGATTAATTGGCTGATCGTTTTTAAAATCGATTAATAGAATGTTACATTTCTTAGTCTTTCCTTACTATGATTGGGACAAACATAGAGGCTACAAGAGTCCAAAATGAACAAAATTCCAGATGCAGTCTATTGTGCAACCAAATCCCAATAATAACCAGGAAAAATGCCTATACCCGATTAATCGGCTGATAGTTTTTAAAATCGATTTATAGAATGTTAAAAAATGTAGTAGTTTTTCCTTACCAATAACCAGAAAAAATGAAGATTTGGTGCATAACGCAGGACTTTCTAACTATAAAAATGCCAGAAAAAACGCTTACATATTTCGGGACTCTTACTTTGAAATGATGGAGAATTGGCTCAGTTAGAATGCTCTGGCTAAGTACACTGCCTGGCCAAAAATAAGTCGCCATTTGGATTTAAATAAGCAGATACTTTAGAGCCTATGATTGGATCATTATTACAGTGATTAGCATGTTTCAGCTGGCAACAGTCCTTTTAACCCAAACTGATGCAGTGTGCAGATTCTTATTTCTTAAACAACCATGTCGGAAGATGTATCCCGTGGTCGTGGAAAAGATGTTACTGTGTTTCAGAAGGGGCAAATCATTGGCCTACATCAAGCAAAGAAAAAAACTAAGGAGATTGCTGAAATCACTGGAATTGGGTTAAAAACTGTCCAACGCATTATTAAAACCTGGAAGAACTGTGGTGAACCGTCAGCTTCACAGAAGAAATGTGGTTGGAAAAACATCTTGAATGATCGGAGATCTCTAAAACGCTTGGTGAAGTCACATCGTAAAAATCGACAGTAGAACTCACGGCTGTGTTTAATAGTGAAAGACCATTTCCACATGCACAATGTGACAAGAACTTACAGGATTGGGACTAAACATCTGTGTGGCCACAAGAAAGCCACTTATTAGTGAGGCTAATTGGAAAAAACTACTTCAGTTTTGTTAGGGATTATAAAGATTGGACTGTGGAGCAATGGAAAAAGGTCATGTGGCCTGATGAGTCCAGATTTATTCCAAAGCGATGGACGCTTCAGGGTAAGAAGGGAAGCACATGATGCACCCGTCATGCATATTGGCCATTGTACAAGCCTCTGGAGGCAGTGTTATGATCTGGGGTTGCTTCAATCGGTCAGGTCTAAGCTCAGCAATGTTATGCAGCAATAAAATTAAGTCAGCTGACTACATGAATGTACTGAATGACCAGGTTATCCCATCAGTGGATTTGTTCTTCACTGATGGCACGGGCATATTCCAGGACGAGAATGAGTGGTTCAGGGAGCACGAGGAATCATTTTCACACATGAATTGGCCACCACAGAGTCCTGGCCTTAACGCCATTGAAAGTCTTTGGGATGTGCTGGAGAAGACTTAACTGAGTGGTTCGACTCTCCCGTCATCAATACAAGATCTCGGCCAAAAATGTATGCAACTCTGGACGGAAATAAATGTGACGTTTCATAAGGTTGTCGAAACAATGCCAGGACGAATGCACAAAGCTAAAGGCGGTCCAACGAAATAGAGTATGCAATTGTTTTTTTGTTTTTTTTGGCCAGGCAGTGTATTTACCAAATTAAACTTTTATAGCCTATATTCACCAGACTGAGGATTTTATATATCACCAGGTGAGATTTTTTTTAATATTATTCACAAGAAAGTTGGACACAATGTATGTGATGTGGGGCACATTTCTATATAATCGTTTTTTTTCTTTGCATGCTCTCGCTTCAATTTAGAATACTTGATTATGTCATAAAAATATGCATTGAAGTGAGGATTAAAATATTGATGAATATAGTCCTATATTGTATTGAATAACCGATAGTTCCAAAAAGCAACTATCAGCACGATTAATTGGTAAAAACAATATATCGGTCTACCTCTAATTGTTACCTTGATTCTTTTTTTTTTTTCTTCAAACATCGCTTGTATCATATTTCATCTCAAGCATGCTCTTCACTGACACTTTTATCGACTTGGTTTACAAGTACACTAACGTTTGGGGAAAAAAGCATCTTTATTAGGGGCAGAATTGTTTGGTGTGTTGGAAATTACTCCAAAACTGTGGGACACTCGTAATTTTGTATAATAATTTTGCCACAATATATATTTTAGATTGTCATAGTTTTAGACATGTAATCATTTATATTTTTATAATGAATTTTCATAGTTTAATATTGAAAGTCTGGGCCTAGGTCAAGGCTAAAACAGACTATACATAAAAAGCTTTTGAAAAGTATCAAAAACAAATGAAGGCCTGGTTAAAAGTTTCTTAATTTTAATGTGATTTTCATGTAACAAAAAGAGAGCTGTAATCTGTTTGTTTTAATAAAAACCATAAAATTGCCTGAAGTTGAAGAAACACCCTAAATAGTAAAAAAAATAAAAAATAATTAAACAATATGTTTATTGACTTTTTCACAAATTAGAACTCAAAAACAACATCCATTCGTTAAGAAAATAAAGACTAATATATATATATATATATATATATACAGTGCATCCGGAAAGTATTCACAGCGCTTCACTTTTTCCACGTTTTGTTATGTTACAGCCTTATTCCAAAATTCATTAAATTCATTATTTTCCTCAAAATTCTACAAACAATACCCCATAATGACAACGTGAAAGAAGTTTGTTCAGTTTGTACATAAGTATTCACAGCCTTTGCTCAATACTTTGTTGAAGCACCTTTGGCACCAATTACAGCCTCAAGTCTTTGAATATGATGCTACAAGCTTGGCACACCTATTTTTGGGCAGTTTCTCCCATTCTTCTTTGCAGGACCTCTCAAGCTCCATCAGGATGGATGGGGAGCGTCGGTGCACAGACATTTTCAGATCTCTCCAGAGATGTTCAATCGGGTTCAAGTCTGGGCTCTGGCTGGGCCACTCAAGGACATTCACAGAGTTGTCCCGGAGCCACTCCTTTGTTATCTTGGCTGTGTGCTTAGGGTCGTTGTCCTGTTGGAAGATGAACCTTCGCCCCAGTCTGAGGTCCAGAGCGCCCTGGAGCAGGTGTTCATCAAGGATGTCTCTGTACATTGCTGCAATAATCTTTCCCTCGATCTTGACTTGTCTCCCAGTTCCTGCTGCTGAAAAACATCCCCACAGCATGATGCTGCCACCACCACCATGCTTCACTGTAGGGATGGTATTGGCCAGGTGATGAGCGGTGCCTGGTTTCCTCCAGACATGATGCTTGCCATTCAGGCCAAAGAGTTCAATCTTTGTTTCTCATGGTCTGAGAGTCCTTCAGGTGCCTTTTGGCAAACTCCAGGCGGGCTGTCATGTGCCTTTTACTGAGGAGTGGCTTCCGTCTGGCCACTCTACCATACAGGCCTGATTGGTGGAGTGCTGCAGAGATGGTTGTTCTTCTGGAAGGTTCTCCTCTCTCCACAGAGAAATGCTAGAGCTCTGTCAGAGTGACCATCGGGTTCTTGGTCACCTCCCTGACTAAGGCCCTTCTCCCCCGATCGCTCAGTTTGGCCGGGCAGCCAGCTCTAGGAAGAGTCCTGGTGGTTCCAAACTTCTTCCATTTACGGATGATGGAGGCCACTGTGCTCATTGGGACCTTCAATGTTGCAGAAATTTTTTGTACCCTTCCCCAGATCTGAGGTCTACAGACAATTCCTTGGACTTCATGGCTTGGTTTGTGCTCTGACATGCACTGTTAACTGTGGGACCTTATATAGACAGGAGTGTGCCTTTCCAAATCATGTCCAGTCAACTGAATTTACCACAGGTGGACTCCAATTAAGTTGTAGAAACATCTCAAGGATGATCAGTGGAAACAGGATGCACCTGAGCTCAATTTTGAGTGTCATGGCAAAGGCTGCGAATACTTATGTACATGTGATTTTTTATTTTTAATAAATTTGCAAAGATTTCAAACAGACTTCTTTCACGTTGTCATTATGGGGTATTGTTTGTAGAATTTTGAGGAAAATAATGAATTTAATCCATTTTGGAATAAGGCTGTAACATAACAAAATGTGGAAAAAGTGAAGCGCTGTGAATACTTTTCGGATGCACTGTAAAAAATAAAAATAGCTCAGAAAGTACAATCTTCCATTTCAGCATATTAACTCACATAATGGATATACAAATTACTCATCTGTGAAAACCAAACAACATAATATTTGCAACCCGGGGGTCCAAGTAATTTACAAATGGCTCTCATATTTTGTAAAAACAGTCCTTCTTAGAGTGGATTAAACATGTGAGTTATTCCAGTGGCATCAGTTCCATTAACACTTTTTGCCATCCTTTCACAGAGGGGGGTTTATCAATGATCCACTGCAAAATAATATTTTGCGTGCTGCGAATGTCATAATATTGAAAAGTCTTCTGTTAGCCACAGAAGTTAAATTATCGCTAGGCATGCCTAGTAACAATGTCAAGGGGTCCAGTTCCAGTTTTATACTTGGAATCTTTTGCATTTCATGAAGTATGTTATTCTAATAATTCTGTATCAGACGACATGACCATAAACAGTGAGTCAGAGTGCCAGTTTCTGTCTTACATTTAAGACAAAAAGGGGAGAAGGAATTGTTAAAAGCATGTCTACGATTAGGGGATATATGTAATCTATGTAATGTCTTCAGCTGAATTGCTTTCATACGATTACAGACAGATACTGTTTTAGCATTTTCCCATACTTCGTCCCAAATATCCTCATCAATTGGAACTAACAACTCCCTTTCCCATAATTTCCTAATCCTCTGTGTGTCTGTACCAGTTTGATCACATAAAGAATTATAAAAAAGACTAATCGACGTTCTCCCAGATGTTTGAAAAAGTAATCTCTCATCTGGAGATATTTCAAGATTATCCTTTAATATTGAACTTCTTTGAATAAAATGCCTAATTTGCAAAAATCTGAAAAAGTCTGACTTTAGAAGTTTATATTTATCCATAATTTGTTGAAATGACATTAAGTTATCATCAATAAACAAGTCTTGAAGCCTTACTATCCCCTTGTCACACCAGGACCTGAAATTCACATCCATCATTCCTGGTTGAAAATCTGGATTATGTAAAATTGGGGAGAATACCGAGGTGATCTTAGACCTAACTAACCGCCATGCCCTAAGTGTGTTTAAAATAATAGGATTAACACAACTTTCTTTAATGACTTTAAAACTTTTAAAGAACAGCAGGTCTTGTAATGGGTATTTAGACAAACTTGTTCAATATCTAACCATACAGAAGAGACATCTTTTGTTACCCAATCAGAAATAAACCTCAGATGGGCGCAGAGCTGGTATATCCTAATATTAGGTAGGTCTAAGCCCCCTGTCGACCCTGGCAACTGTAAGACTGACATCTTAAGCCTTGGTCGCCTCTTGTTCCATATGAAAGAGCTTAACCATCCATTTAAATCTTTCAGAACCCTTTTGGAGAAAACTACTGGAATCATCAGAATAGGGTAAAGCAACCTAAGCAATACGTTCATCTTAATTATCGAAATTCGACCCAACCATGAGACAGGAAGGGAGTTCCAATGATCAAGGTCCTGTTTTATTTTCTCAAATAGGGGTGTAAAGTTCACTTTGTATATTTGGTTAAAATTAGGGGTCACAAAAATTCCCAGGTATCTAAAACCTGTTGGGGACCATTTGAAAGGGAAAGAAGGTATGGTATTTGGCATATCAATAAGGCTGCCAAGAGGCATGGCTTCAGACTTAGTGAAGTTAATTTTGTATCCAGAAAACGAGCTAAATACAGTAATAACATTAATGAGAGAGGAGGGGCGACAGTGGACAGCCTTGCCTAGTCCCTCTATATGTAATAAAACTGTCTGACTTAAGCCCGTTGGTAATAACTGCTGCTCGTGGGTGATCATATAATGTTCTGATCCGGTCTGCAAAATTATCCCCTAACCCAAACCTTGTCAATACTGAGAATAAATAAGCCCATGCTATCCGATCGAAGGCCTTTTCAGCATCCAATGAAAGAACAAGGCCATTCATCTTTTTTGCATCTTGTATTATGTTTAAAAGTCGTCTAACATTATTGCATGAACTACATCCTTTTATGAAGCCAGTTTGATCCTCTTTCTTAATTAATGGCAATAAGCTTTCCAAATAAACAGCTAAAATTTTGGCCAGCAGTTTGTGTTCGACATTTAGCAAAGCTATAGGCCTGTATGACGAGCAGGAATCTGGAGGTTTCCCCTTTTTAAGGATAAGTGAAATATTTGTGTCTTGTAAGGTTTGAGGAAGGCCTTTACCTGACAAAGAGTCTTTAAGCATCTCAAGTAATGGGTCAAGTAGCACATCCTCAAACTCTTTATGAAACTCGCTGCTTAAACCATCAGGTCCTAGGGCTTTCCCACTTTGTAGCATCTTTATCACCTTCACCACTTCCTCTTGTGTAATAGGTTTATTAAGAATAGCCCTTTGCTCGTCTGTAATTGTAGGCAGATTAATATCAGAGAAGTCATTCATGGTCTTTGATGCAGTAGTAGTTTGTTCGGAGGTATAAAGATTTATGTAAAAGTCTTTAAAAAAACTCATTATTCTTTTATTATCAAAAAAACTGATTACCATTAGAATCAGTAATAGATGTAATGTATTGAGACATAGATCTCTTCTTAGTAAGATTTGCCAAATACCTTCCTAGTTTGTCCCCATGTTCATGATATTTTTGTTTAACATATCTAATATTTTTTCAGCATCTTGTGTCAAAAGGGAATCCAGCATGGATCTAAGGGCTGTAATCTCATTCAGTAACATAGGAGTCATCGTCTTTAAGTACACTTCTCTCTTGGCCAAAGCTTTCTCCAGTGCTTCCTGCTTCTCTAGTTTTTCCCGTTTCTTATTAGCGGAAAATGAAATGATTAAGCCTCTGGTGTAGGCCTTACAAGTCTCCCACAAAAGAGAAGGATCATCTGTGGATTTCTGATTTGTCTCAGAAAAGAAGAGATGTAAATGTATGGTCTTTCAGAATAGTAGAATTTAATCTCCAATATCTAATCTGTCTCAGATTCTCTTTCAATTTAACAGTTAAGGTAACACAAGCATGGTCCGATATAACTATATTTCCAATATGACTGTCAGCTATGGAATTGAGTGAGGCCCTGGGAATAAAAAAATAATGTATTCTCGTATGACACTTATGGGGGATGGGAAAAAATGCAGATGACACAGACTAGAGTGGTTAGCGTATACTTCGATTTTCCACGTGCCGATCCGGTCAAGTGCTCTAGCCTTTCAAAGAAGGGGTGGGTATTTCGAGTAGTTTTGTAGTCCATTACTTTTACACACAGAAAAACGAGTATTCGATTACTTGAAATTTAGAATTTAAGTTCAGCCTTCAACTTTTGAACCTGTTTTTTCATGAAAAAATGAACACTATGCATAAACAACAAGATTTAGATTCAAAAATGACCAAAAAACAAAAAAACAGAAACATACTTTCCAAGTCTTTTGAAGTGATATAATCACTTTAAATAATGGCAGAATTTCCTTTTTGGGAGAACTAACGGCAAGATTTAGGTGAGAGAAGCAGTTTCAATGTTTAAATTTTTCCTCTTAATAATAGTTTTTTTTTTTTCATGGGGTTTCAAACGGTAGGTCCAGTTTAACTCCATGAGCATCAAACCTTCAACAGAAGTGGGGATCGGAAGTCCAACCACACAACCTTTCGATAAAGAGAAGTAAGTTCCTTTAAATTCTATTTTTTGGTGTGGAATTTCTGAAGTATTTGGTCTGATCTAAATCTTACCACAACAGTGGTGAACATGCTGGTTCGGACTCCAAGTACTTTGAGCGACGAGATGACAGCATTCCACTCTGAGGTCTTTTACCCAGCATGCATTTGAATAGAGGTAAACCACAAATAATTTTTTTTCTTCAGCATTTATAGTTAATTGCTAATTAGCATTAGAAGTTAATTAGGGCTATGTCATTAGCTTACTATATATTGAATACTATTTTTTTAAATAGTAAGTGAAACAGTATCATTATTCCATGATAAATGTTTCAAACAGTAGAATGCTGCATTGTTGTCATATGACCTCACTGCATTGCATTGCATGACTGCCCTCCAGTTATCATTTTGGGAATTTAAATGGTTATTTTCCAAATACATTTTGTGCTAAAAAAGGGCATTCCGAATAAATGAGTCAAATAAAAGAAATGTTAAAATCTTGGTTGCAGTTACTTTCATTAAACTAAAAATGGATGGTCAAGTCGAGAGCATTGTAAAGTATTCTGTGTAGTAATTCTGTTGTATACTGTGCATTTCGGCAAATATAGTAGGTCATCCAGGTGTTCTGTGCATACTGTACACAGTTTAATTATTATTTAATTATTTAATTATTACCAGTACGTATAATAGGTTATATAAAATATCTTCATTAACGTTTTACAATAAGATTGTATTTTTTAACATTCACTTAGCATGAACTAATAATGTACTATTATTGTACAGCATTGATGAATCTTGGTTAATGTTCATTTCAATGTATACTAATTAAGTCTGTTGATTTAACATAATTCCATGAGATCATTTGAAAAATTAACGCAACTCATCATACCCCTAACTGTACGTATATTTAGCAAAATAGTAATTCAATTGACTGTTGGCGTTGTTCAGTGATATGGAAATGAACCAATTTATTCACTTCTAAAGCCACTTTTATAATGTCTTTGAATTATTATATTAATTATTATATATTTAATTCTTTATTTGGGGGCTTTTTCAGCAAGTTTTGGTATATACTGTTTAATTAGATTCATTTAATTGACATATCATGTAATAAGTTTTAAAAGTTGAATATTAATACATTGCATATGTTAACATTAGTTAATGAAATATAAACAATTGTATTTTCATAGATTAACATTAACCAAGATCACTAAATGCTTTTTTCAGCAAGTTTTGGTATATACAATTTAATTTGATTAATTGGCATATCATATAAAAAAATTAAAAAGTTTAATACTAATACATCATTAACATAATAAACTATAAACATTGTATTTTCACAGATTAACCCTTGTGTGACCTTCGTGATGGTGTGAATTTTGATATCAGTTCCTATAATAAATCTATAATACACTATGTACTCAAAACAGTTACACTCAGGACCTTCAGGACAAAAATGTCCCCATTGAAACCCATTAAAACGGCAATATTTGATCCCAGTGCCATTAAAGCATTAATTCATGAATTCTAGGATATTATGCTTTCATTCCAGAGCCCTGGCTTCAAAGTTTAAATTTGTAATATTTTCCACCAGATGGTGCCATTTTTCTCATGTTTAGCCTATGGAGCAAATACAAGCTTTTTCCCTATTTTCTGTTTGCTGTATTATAGAGCACTGCAGGACAATTGAATAAATGATGCAGCTAAAATTGTGTGTGTGTGTTGGTGGGTTGTGTATGGATGTCAGAGTGAGTTTTGTTTATTGAGAAATTTGTGTGTGTGCAAAAAAACAACAGTGGCATTATGTAAACAACTGGCATTTAAAAGGCTAAAATCCTGAAAATTAATGAATATTTGGTAGTTAATGATCAGGACTGATGTTGGTTAAAAAATCTTAAGTCAGTGATAGTGGAAAATAATATGCATATTTATAATATTTTTATTGCAGTTTTTTTGACGCAGACATTTTTGTCCTCTAAGGACCGCTGAGTAACTTTTTTTTATTTTTATTGACGCACAAGGGTTAACATTAACCAAGATCAATAAATGCTTTTTTCTCTCCTCAGTAAATGTTGGTACATATAATTTAATGAATTGGCGTATCATATAAAAGTTTAATACTAATACATTGTACATGTTAACATTAGTTAATTAACTATAAACAATTGTATTTTCATTGATCAACATTAACCAAAATCAGTAAATGCTTTAAAAATATTCTTGATTGATAGTTCATTTAATGCATTTAACAGATAGAAAAACCTTATTGTAAATGGTTACCATAACTTCTGTACCTTCAGAAGTGCCCAAGTCTTTAAACGTGGTTGGTCCAAAACCCACGACACCATCTACTGCTTCTGCATACTTCCCAGGATGATGAAAGTGTGTTGTTTAAATGGACCTATCTTCATCACTACACTGTCTGCGTGGGTCGCCATTTATACCACTACCAAGATGCAGACGATATTTTATGACTCTTATTCAAAAATGTTTTCAATTATTTATTAAACCTATTTCCGTCTTGATCTGTTTACAACGAAGAAATTCCCTGCTTGGTGTGAGATATGTTTTAGACTGGGGACATTTTTCTTGGGACCGATAAAGTTTGGTCCTCTAGTGCCTACAAACCTCTCATTTCAATGTGACTTGTGTCATACTTGAACTCTGTCTTAAATTGACTACTTTTGCCAAACGTTCTGAGAGCTGCCATTTTGAATTCTCAAGAGTTTAACTTAATTTAACTGGTTATTTTATTAAAGGGTAATAATTTAAGGACTCTTGCCTGTTGATTGATTGGTTGGAAAATTGTGTGTACATTTATATTTGTGTATTTATGGTTTAATATAGTAACCGTTTTATTATTGAGCTCAGTTTGGCAGTAGCAAATTTATAAGATGAAAATGAATAAAATCTTTAACACAGTTAGTAAAAGTTCTCTACATTAACATTTTCAGCATGTGACCTAAAGGAAATAACTTGATCGCGCATACATCAAAATACTTAACTTTTATTGAAATGCATGTTTAGATACTTTGACATATGTACATAGTTCAATCAAAAACAATCACCAAATGTTAAAATTTATAATGAAGACAGCACAACATAACCACAGAACGTAAAAAAAGCACACCGTATTCTGAGACAAAAAGAATATATTACACAAACTCATAAATATCCAAAACACAACTAATTATATGAACTCTCCCATCAATAACATATCTTTAAATTTGGTCAAATATTGTATCTTAAAACAAGCCATTCTACTGTCTCAATGAAAAATACACAAAGGCCACTGGCAAATTTTATCTCCTTGCTCTCAAATGTACTTCCGTCAATTGGCAAAAACAAAGTGTAAATTTTTTAGTAGGTAAATGTTTCCCAGCGAGGCTGAAGTAAATCCAGAAAGCAACTGAAGTATAATCAGCTCAACCGTTCTCTGTTAAGAAAGGCTAACACTGATCCTTCCTCAAATCTTGTAATCAGATTTTTGATGAATCACAAATTCTTATCTGATCCCACCGGCTTCGCCAATTCCTGTCAACAATGCAATGTAAGCTGGGGAAGGCACCATTGATTCAAAGTAGTACAAATAAAACAGGCATCAGCTTAATATATGAGCAACAAATAAAAGGGAACTGTACAACAATCATTTCATTTGCGAAAAAATTTCAAAGCTGAACCATCAGTTAAGGCCATTCACAACGAAGCGATGGGAATCTTTACGATTATCCTCAACAGTCAGTTAAGGCCATTCATGACGAAGCACTGGGAATCTGTATGATTATCCATTATATTCCCTAACAACCTTATCTCATGAACCCAGCACGTTCACAGCAAAACCACTTCATTCAGTAATTTCATTCGGCCTCATTCATGAAACACAAGCGTATTTCATGGCCATTTGTCAAAACATTCGTAAGAATGATTTTTGAAACTACTCAAATTCATTCTAATTAATGATTTTACGACGATTTAGACATATGTTAAACTTGAATTCTTTTTGACTTGCGCATAGTTTTATGAACAGTGGTGCCTTATTCATAAACTTGACAAACAAATCTGTAAATCGTTAGTAAAACGATTGTTGCGTAAACTATCCCATTCAAGGAACAATTTACATAATTCGTTCTGCTCAGATTTTTACAATTTACACAAATTTGTTCTGCTTGACTTCTAAGTTTTAAGAAACAAATTACATATATTCGTTCTGCTTAAATTTATGAACGATTTACGTAAATGTTTTCAGCAAAAATTTTAGCGAATGGTTTCATGAAGAATTTACGCAAATATGAGTTCTGCTTGAAGTTTTATTAACGTTTAACAAACGATATACACATTAATTCTTAAATTATGTACGTTTTATGAACGATTTACGCTCATTTATTCAGCACAAATTTTTTCAATTTACATAAATTCGTTCTGCTTGAATTTTTAAGTTTTAAGAAACAAAATTACATATATTCGTTCTGCTTAAATTTGTTACAAATGTTTTACGAACTATTTACGCGAGTTCTTTCAGCTAAAATTTTAGCGAATGGTTTCATGAAGAATTTACGCAAATATTAGTTCTGTTTGAAGTTTTATGAACGTTTAACAAACGATATACACATTCATTCTTAAATTATTATGTACGTTTTACGAACGATTTACACTCGTTTATTCAGCTAAAATTTTTTCAATTTACACATTCGTTCTGCTTGACTTACGAATGTTTTACGTTACTTTTGTTCGGCTCAAATTCTTGCAAATGGTTTCATGAAGAATATACGCAAATATTAGTTCTGCTTTAATTTTTAAGAATGGTTTAGCAAACAATTCACGCTAATTTGTTCTGCCCGAATGCTTTATGAATTATTTTCACATTTGTTCTGCTAAAATTTTTATGTTTTACTGATGATTTATGTACACACATTTGTTCTGCTCACATATTCTCTACGAACGGTTTTACGAACGAAATGTGTTCTGCTCATATTAATATAAATGCATTATCAAATGTTTTACACAGAAATTCGCACTGCTCGCATTTCATGAACGAGGCCCATTATTTTTATGTTTGTGTTGTCATTAGGCCCTTCTCATTGAGGAACACACTGTGTTCAGAAACATTCCTGACTAGGCTAATGTCCCTGAGTGAGCTATAGTAATGAAGAACTAGAAGTCAGAAAGAGCAACGTAAAAAAAAAAAAGGCAAAAAACAAATAATAAAATGAATAAATACAAGCCATTGCAATAGTGCCTTTGGACAGAACCGTCATTAAATATATGTTCTTCTATATACATTTCTTTAAAAAGTGGTGCTCTATTCTTGAAACAGCAAGATACCTGTAATCCTGATTACGGAGATCTATGTTCCTGGAGAATTAGGCTCGAAAATAGATCTATGAAAGCAGGACCGAGGACCGCTCGGATATAGCTTTACATTTCAATATATGACAACAGTCTCCATGCGCAACTTTTTGCTCAATGGATTGAGGGTTTGACCAATATGCCCATAGTGAAACAACCAATCACACGTTAGTGTCCTGTAGCAAGGGCTCTTTGGCCTCTCCGGGTGGGTGGGGACTGTGCGGGTGCCCGTGGGGCGACGTGTGCTTCTTCCAGCTGCCAGCACGAGCACCCATATGAGGGTGTTCGGGGATGAAAAGAGCCACCAGGAGCGCCAGCAGCACAGAACACGCACCAAACAGGAACGGCGGTCCAGGGATTATTGCACTCTGTTGGGAAAAACCATAACAAGGGAAACCGGTTAAGATCCAACCAAGACCTTTTAAAATCGATCTCCAGTAAAGGCCTATTTTCAGCACAAAATGTGACAATACATTTCTATGTGATCATTTTAGTTTGCGAATATTTTGTACTTAAGTGTAAGCTTAATTTAACTGAATATTCCGTGTTCAATTCAAGTTAAACTCAATCGACAGCATTTGTGGCATAATGTTGATTACCACAAAAAATGATTTAGAAATTTTCTTTAAAAAAAAAGCAAAAATCGAGGTTACAATGGCTATGTTTACATGTACACCAATACTCTGCGGATAAGGAATAATTAGATTAAGATGTTTACATGATTTGGGCCAACCACTTCAATCCCTTTACATGCTACTTGCCATTACTCTGATTATTGCTTTTTTATCAAATAATATTACAAAAAACATCTTGTTGCAAAATGTCTATGTACGCTGGTTGTTCCATCCGTTTGGATTCGCCAAACAGAATCGGCTCATAAGAGTCATTTGTTTGTCGGACTACGCTGGTTGTTCCGTCCGTTTGGATTCGCCAAACAGAATCGGCTCATAAGAGTCATTTGTTTGTCGGACTACGCTGGTTGTTCCGTCCGTTTGGATTCGCTAAACAGAATCGGCTCATAAGAGTCATTTGTTTGTCGGACTACGCTGGTTGTTCCGTCCGTTTGGATTCGCTAAACAGAATCGGCTCATAAGAGTCATTTGTTTGTCGGAATACACTGGTTGTTCCGTCCGTTTGGATTCGCTAAAAAGAATCGGTTCATAAGAGTCTTTTGTTTGTCGGAATACACTGGTTGTTCTGTCTGTTTTGATTCACCTAAAAGAATCGGTTCATAAGAGTCATTTGTTTGTCGGACTACACTGGTTGTTCTGTCTGTTTTGATTCACTAAAAATAATCGATTCATAAGAGTCATTTGTATGTGAATCGGAATACACGCGATGGATGTCGTTGTGTTTCGCCCGTGAGCACAAACTCATTTCAAAGACGTGTTTCCTTCCCATTATTTTGCGGCATACGGTCTTTTAATCTCACCAACATTCAATTCAGACATTCACAACTCGGGAAAATCTGTTTTCTTTTGCAGTGTGGCTGTAGATGGGGGAGCACCACTGCTGGAAAACATCTTTTTCGTGATGTTTTCAAACCTGTGCTTGAGTGGAACATGATCCGTCTGCAGCACAGGCGCACTTTGGTCAGACAGGAAGAAATGCGATTAAAGCGTTTACGTGCCAGTATAAAGCGATTAAAATAGGAGTACTCCACTTAATAGATAATCTTACTGCAATTATCATTACTCTGATTATTAGCATAATCGCAACATACTGTTTACATGAGCTACAGTGTAATCGTAGTATTGCCTTAATCGCATTGTAATTGCATTATGAGGGTGCATGTAAATGTATCCAGTGAGACACTTACAATGGAAGTGAATTATGTACATTTTTTTGAGGGTTTAAAAGGCAGAAATGTGAAGCTTATAATTTTATTAAAGCACTTACATTAATTCTTCTGTTTAAACTCATGAATTATTTGAGCTTTAAAGTTGTTTTTGGGTTTACAGTGTTAAGTCCCTGTTTTATATTGTATATAAATCTACACAGAATAGGTTAGTAATCGATTTTATCACACTAAAATCATGTTAAGACACAATGTTTATGTCTTGTGGCTATACTTTTGAAAACGTGAGTATTTTAACGTTTACGGATTGGCCCTCATTCACTTTCATTGTAAGTGTCTCAATGTAATCTTGATATTGTTTTTTTTTTTTTTTTTTAAGAAAATGTCTAAATTTTTTGTGGTAATCAACATTATGCCACAAATGCTGTCGATTGAACTTAACTTGTATTGAACCCGAAATATTCCTTTAATCATTTCGCTATTGCGAAAAACTAATTTAACCCTAAAAGCAAACCTGAATAGTCATTAAATCATATAGTTCCAAATCATATTATCAATTGCATTGATTTGTGATGGCTGACCTGTTGGTTGTGATCGTAGTGGTGCTGTACGTCCGGTTCTTTCTCTGGAACCTGGTCCAACTCGACATGAAAGATGTAGAAGATGAAACCGTAGAGGGCTGGACCAAGACCATTACACAATCCGCGGATTCCCGTAACCATACCCTGACCCACGCCTACAGAAACAAGAGAAAGAACTTTATTGGTCACATTCGGACTTAAAGAGCAACGCTGCATGTGTAACTTTGATTAAACAAAATACCTTGTTGATCAGGATCAGCGGTGCGGGAAATCAGGGCGCTCACAGCAGGGAAAGTGATGCTGGACATGGCGGCAACAGCTCCAGCGGCCCACATCATCCTAGAAAGTTGAGGAAAATGCACAGAACATTCACTTAGTAAACAATCATTCATTATTTACATTATTCTTAACCTCGTGCAACACCGCGTACACATGCGTGGATGTTGTATTTTGTCTTCGCAATACACAACGCATATTTTAAATTCATTTAAACCAACTGATCTCAGTTCAGGAGACTCCATATGTCGAAAGTTGACCTTTTACTGACAGCACAGAGTCTTGTAACATAACATGGTGCCGATCACAGCAGTGTCTTTGGGAGAAACGTCAACAAAACTACATTTGGTAAGACACTAGATTACATTTTTACAGTTTGAGTCAAAAGATTAAAGTCTCTAGTTTCATCCAAAATGCCATTTTTTAAATTTCAGCAATTTATCGTGAAACGCCACACTGCTAAACACAACGTACACTAATGAGTACTTTAGCACATCTTTTCCTTAGAAATCCTTTATTTACTGTGCATTTTAACATGAAGCTGAAAAATATGTCTTCCAGAGGCTTTATATGGAGTTAGGATGAAAATAAGGTGCATTTCGAACTGTTCTGAGACCAGTGCAGACAGACAGCACACTGGAAGTCATTCACTAAATAGGGAGCAAGGGAGCATCCTATAGCTGTCTATGCAGCTAAGTGCATTCACTCCAGAAATCAGACCAAAAGTTCAGTTTCAGGGTGCAGATGATGTTTGGATCACTCAACATGTTTGACAGACATGGGACAATGATAATCATTACATAGATTCAGAATTTATAATGTATCATTTTATTTTAACATGGTTGACAGTGATTGGATGATGCTGGACATTACTTTGAATCAGAATTAATTATGCTAATTTCTGATGTAATGTCTGTAACGTCTCAAAAACATGAATAACCAACACTCCTGGAAACATAATGAACAATTTTTTTGCATGTTTATTAGGTGCTACTAGTTACAAATTAAAAAGGGAAATGGAAAATACATTTTGTAAATATGCGCTAGACAGACAGTTGCGCTGCGACTTGCAGTCTTTTCAGCATTTGCGCAGGAGTGTGATATTTTTAAGATGCCATGCCGAGAGTGAGAACCACATTATAGGGACCACGAGGAGGTTACCCCATGTGACTCTTCCCTCCCTAGCAACCGGGCCAATTTGGTTGCTTAGGAGACCTGTCTGGAGTCACTCAGCACACCCTGGATTCAAACTCGCGACTCCAGGGGTGGTAGTTAGCGTCAGTTCTCTATGAGATACCCAGGCCCCCAGCTTATCTGGTTTCTAAACATTTTGGGATACCAGCTCAGAACGCTCCAAGCAAGACCAACCGTGCCATTGTTGATTTAATATATTATATTTAATGTTTTTATAAATTACAACCTTTCATTCAAATCTTACCATGGCTCCGATCCAAATCCATACCAGGCGAGCTGCAGAATCTGAAATCCCAGACCCAGCAGGATTGTGTTCTTGTTCCCGATGGAACGCATGAGTAAACTTAAAACTACAGTCTGTAGGTGAAGAGAAAAGAAATTAAACTTCATACACCTTTACAATGTTATATCATTTTATGAGTATGAATCTACTTTGAAAAATAAATACCTGTGCAACAATTGACAACAATCCTAAAACAGCAATGAAAGCTGCGACACTTTCAGGTGAGAATCCCATTATCTTAAAAACAGGTCAGAACAATTTATGGATCAGTTTATTCATAAGATTTCAACTTGCATAAAGCAATAAAACAGACTTGGCCCACTAAAGATAATGAACTCTAGCAGAGTTAAAGATTAACTACAGAGATTAACTAATGCAATTAACAAAGACAGGTACCTGTTGCAGATACAGGAAGAAGCTGGAGTATTGACCAGCCTCAGGCAGATAAGACAGAAACACTGTTATACAGATGAGCAGAACCGTTGAGTCCTGACCCACTTTCCTCAGAGACTGCAGAGAGAGAACACACTTATGAATACATACACACTGTACTTAACTAAACACATCTACCACAGGTCTAATGCATATCCCAAAATGGCTTTTGATGTAAAGTCTGATCCAAATTAAATGTTGTCCGATAGAGGATTTTGGCGATACCGATAACTAAGGTGGTTGAATAGTCCGCTAACCGATTATCGGCTGATAGTTTTAAAAATGTTCTTAGTCTTTCCTCACTAAGACGGGCATAGACACAGAGGCTACAAGTGTCCAAAATAAACAAAATTCTAGATGCAGTCTATTGTGCAACCAAATATCCCAATAATAACCAGAAAAAAATGAAGATTAGGCCGATGACCGATTAATCGGCCAATAGTTTTTAAAATCAATTTATAGAACATTAAAATGAAATTCGTAGTCTTACTATGACAGAGACAGACATAGTGGCTAAAAAAAGTCCAAAATGAACAAAATTCCAGAAGCAGTCTACTGTGAAACCAAATCCCAATAATAACTACCAAAAATGACAATTAGGCCGATAACCGATTAATCGGCCGATAGTTTTAAAAAATCAATTTAAAGAATGTTGTGTTCTGATGATCGGAAAATATGCACTGAAGTGAGGATTAAAATATTGATGAATACTATCAGTGATGAAAGGCTGCTGCTATACTATTGAAGTAAAATAAAATATAAAACTTTTGACAACAATCGGCATATATTTTTGCAGATAACCGATAATTCCAAAAAAGCAGCTATCATGGGGGCCTGGGTAGCTCATTGAGTAAAGACGCTGACTACTGCGTGTTCGAATCCAGGGTGTGCTGAGTGACTCCAGCCAGGTCTCCTAAGCAACCAAATTGGCCCGGTTGCTAGGGAGGGTAGAGTCACATGGGGTAACCTCCTTGTGGTCCCTATAATGTGGTTCTTGATCTCGGTGGGGTGCGTGGCAAGTTGTGCGTGGATGCCGTGGAGAATAGCGTGAAGCCTCCACACGCGCTATGTCTCCGCGGTAACGCGCTCAACAAGCCACATGATAAGATGCGCGGATTGACGGTCTCAGACAAGGAGGCAACTGAGATTCGTCCTCCGCCACCACGAGGACTTAGATCGCATTGGGAATTGGGCATTCCAAATTGGGGAGACAAAGGGTAGAGAGAAAAAAAAAAAGCAGCTATCAGCACTGATGATCTGTAAAACCAATATATCGGTCTACCTCTAATCCACACTGCAGATTATTCTGGCCAGAAAATGCCTACTTGGACAGGAGGAGACCGTCATGATGTCTGACGTCATGTGAAGCGACGAATCACCATTTATTAATGTTTAGGGACAGGTACATTTGATATTTCAATGAGAACAAAGCAAAATATACAGTTCAGGATTACCACACTTTTTGACAAGTGACTTGTAGAGTCATTTATGATTACCTGATACAGTTTTTAAAAATAATTTTATTGATATTGCACTCACAAAGAGCTGATTGAATATTTTAGAATGGAGAAGGCTAAAACCAAGAAATTGTGTAAATTAAATTGCTTAAAACCAGACAATCAGATTGGAGCTTGCCATTTTAAGAAAGCTCCGTTTGTGTGTGTGTGATATGCATAAGTTGGTCTATAAACGGTTTGTGCTTCTGACACCATATTAACACTCAAACTTTAAAATGTCTCTCTTCTAAATTTCACAGCAACTTAAGCACCCAAAATTAACAGTGAGAAATTGCAACAAACTGAACTCTTCAGAACAAGCCATGTGTGAAAACTGGACGGTGTAAGATAACATGTGCATTTTTTAGATATGATGCAACTTTTAAAACTCCACAATGTTACCCCAACATGATGTTGAGGGGAAAATAGCTGTAAAAAACTTCCCTACAGAAACCACACAGGATGTGAGCAAAGAGTTGCGTCAGTGTCACTGACATCACTCTGTTTCTGTGATAATCTCTCTTTTTATAATGAACAATACCCATCTCCAACACTTGTGCTGAAGCTACCATTTCATCCAACAGCATTTGCAATGCGTCTAACTTCCATAATGTGACATATTTCTGGATAAAACTGAACATTTAGCAGGAACAAATGTAGGGTGGGACTTGATTGGATCGTGAATATTAGTTTGTATCATATCATTGGTTAATATAATTGTTCAACGCCCACGAAGTATAAAAGCCGTTTGAGGCAGAAAATGTTAGATTTCAAATAAAGATTATGATTACATTTATTTTCTTTAAAATAACATGCACTGATGAGTCATACACAGTGAGACCAGCAACATTTGTTGAGAAACTAAATAGGGCCAATTTTGATTTCATTGGTTTTCAAATGAACAAAATTGGTTGTAACCATTTTATGAAAGCAAAAAGGCACTCTATCTATCTTCCAACCATCTAAAAAAGATCAAATCTACTCACAGCAAAGGGGTCTGCTTGTTCCCATGATATAGGGGCGCCCCAGGACGCTGGTCTCATCTTCTCAGGAAGCGATTCAGGCACAGCCACCAGGATGAAGCAGATGTCCAGCATAGCGATGGCAGAAGCCAAAACCACAACAAGACTGTCTCCATACACCTGACTTAGATACGCACCGATCGCCGGGCTTATTACGAGACTCGCCGCAAACGTAGCCGAAACCTTTTGGAGGGAGGACAGAAACGTAAATGTAAACATAAAGGTCATATAGAGAGATGCTGATACTGTAGTATTGACTGTAATCTCAGATTGGATCTACATACCATGCCGTACGCCATACTGCGCTCATGTTCTTGGGTGATGTCGGCCACATAGGCAAAAATAACCGAAAAGGTAACTGCAAACACTCCAGATACAGAGATAACAGCAAAGTACCACCTGAAACACAAGAGGAACACTCTGCACTTGTAAACAGCCTTAAATCATTGCTAGCATGTGATTTAAACGACTGTTAAATAGCAGCTAGATTGGTTAATCAGCTAATTTGGGGCTTTTTTAGATTATCTATTGATTACTGTGCCAAAATCTTCCGACAGCCTTCTTCTGAACATTAAAAAAAAGAGGAATGTAACATACCATGGGCTTATCTTCATTAAAGGAATAGGAGCACATGTGAAGAACACAGTGAGTAAAAGAAATGACTTTCTCCCCCACACGTCTGACAGAGCACCAATCAGAGGAGCACTTAAAAACGACAGAAGACCCTGCAAACAAAACCACACAGGGGTGAAGATCAAGAGTTTATAGAAAGTAATCAACAGAATAATTATGAATAGAATAAAAAAAACACACCTTAACCCCCTGAATCAAGCCATTCATGAGAAACGTGTGCTTCGGGAATGTTTCATGAAGAGCCTACAAATACGTGAGATACAACATGGCTTCAGTGACATTCATGCGAGTTAATTTGAACTTTGGAGCTTGAATATATTTGATTCTATTTACAGAGTTTCTATCATCTGTAACACAAAAAAGCAAAACAATCAGGGCAGCATTTCCCAAAAGCATCGTAAGCCTAAGTAGATCGTAGAAAACATTGGCGCCAGTGGTCTCTACGATCAACTTAAGCTTGCAATACTTTTGGGAAACGCAGCCCAGTCTGATACACAAATCTTCTTAAACTTTTTTTTTCTCCCCAATCAAAACGTAAACAGGCACGCTTGCACACAACTTGCGCACACTGGATAAACTTCAGCACTCAAGGGGGCGATAGAGTTACCTTCAAAAGTTGGTGCCATTAAACTGGATGTGTTATTTTTCTAGCAAGTTGATATAAATATATTGACTAACAACTTAGATATGGAGGTAACTCGGCACTCAAAGCAATACTATATTGTGAATACAACGTGCTGTGCATGGTGCCTAAAGGCCGAAAAATCTATGCAAGTATGTGAACGCAGACGCTTCTAGCTACACAAACTCGATTTCCAAAAGTGTTCCAAAATGTGTCAGACTGCAATTTGCGAGTATGAATTGCATTGTCAATGTTGCCACAAGTGGCGCTATAGCGAGATTAATGTGAACTGTCCGCTTTTACAGTGAGTTTTTTCATTCAAGCTACTGTTATAGCGAAGCAACTGTTTGAAGAGAACATTGCTGAGCAAGTAAATTAATACTTTAATTTAAATCTTCATACTGTTGCTTCAACTGGATAGTAGCTAACTTGAAAGAGAAAACTCACCGTAGAAGTGTACAGTTCACACTAATCTCACTATAGCCCCCCTTGTGGCGACGTTGAGAATGCAGCACATACTCACGAATTGCGGTCCGACACATTTCCGAATGCAACTACGCACAAAATCAAGCTTGTGTAGCTAGAAGCGTCTGCGTTCACGACGTACTTGCATATTGTATATTTAGGACTTTAGACACGATGCACAGCACACTCTATTCACAATATAGCATTGCTTTGAGTGCCGAGTTACCTTCACACTCAAGTTGCTATAAATATATTGACATCAACTTACTCAGCAAAATTCTCTTCAAACTGTTGCTTTGCTATGATAATAGTTCACTGG
Organism: Myxocyprinus asiaticus; assembly: GCF_019703515.2. NCBI lineage: Eukaryota > Metazoa > Chordata > Actinopteri > Cypriniformes > Catostomidae > Myxocyprinus > Myxocyprinus asiaticus. The sequence goes on along the minus strand of NC_059392.1, from coordinate 4,174,447 downwards.
AAAGAGAAAACTCACCGTAGAAGTGGACAGTTCACACTAATCTCACTATAGCGCCCCTTGTGGCAACACTGAGAATGCAACGCGTACTAACAAATTGCATTCCGAACCATTTTGGAATGCAACTATGCAGAAAATGTAGCTTGTATATCTAGAAGTGTCTTCGTTGACATACTTGCTTAAAGTATGTTTCAACCTTAAGGCGTTTATATGACCTTACATCTTGTAGGCTTTTAAACCATTTAAATGCTTGCAAATGCGCTCATTGATTCATATTTGGAATTACGTACACCAATAAATTGCGCACAGTAAGACCAGGAACATGTATTAAAGATAATAGGGTCGATTTTGATTTCACGTCGACTTTAAACAGTGGCACAAAATGAAATAAAACCAGAACTTACTCCCAAAGTAGGTGCTGTCAGTAAACCCCAAGCAAAGAACTCCAGAAATATGACGATGACAGCATGATAAACGCTGGGAGAGCCAAACCCTTGAGGCTAGAGAGAAACAATAATGTAATATATAGCATATTATTAGGGAAAATGACACTGTTAGCTACATAAACCGAAAAGGTGAAGAAACCAGTCAGTAAAAACACATTCTTTTCACTTTGGTCTGAATTTGACAACAGGAAGGACACTGGGAAATGACATGAACGCGTGTTTGTGGGAGTAATTCTTCATTCAAGGAAATGCCCCATGTAAATATTTTTGTGAGTGCTTTTGTTAGTGTAAACCTTTTAATCTAAGATCAGAGCACATTATATCAAACTATTCATTAGCATGGTGACTGATTACTATTTAAGACCTTGTCCTTCAATTTTACTTGCATTTGTGTGTATAATATGATTAAAAAAGGGGAGAATGCTCATATTACAGTCATGAATAATGACAGAATTTCAGTTCAACATCCTCTAAAATAGCCAGCCATTAAAATAAATATTATTAAGTTATTTTGTAGTGCTCTTTTAATGGATAAATAGATGAGAACTGCTCATATTTACATTCACACATTTCATTCATTACATTGTATTCATATCTATGTATGTATATATATATATATATATATATGTGTGTGTGTGTGTGTGTGATTTCTGTGGTTAAATAAAGGGATTTCTTACATATACTGACAAAAACATTGACAGACATGACGTCGCACATCTGTAAACTCACCTTATGTATGATTAGAGCACCTTTGCTTTCCAATATCAACCGGATAAGTATATATACACCCTTTTAAATACTGTAAGTGTTTGTAAGTGTTTTTATGTGGTTAAACTCAGCAGACACTCACCGTTCCTCCATCCTTGATGATGATTTTCTTCGCCAGCAACGAACTGCGATTCACTCGCTTCTTCTTTTTCTGGGTCATATTATCATCCTAGTTCTTCACACTAGGTTAGAATACCGTTGATTTCAATGTAAACGCATGTGGAGCGGGATGTAAAGGGGGTAAGAGGGGGGAATTGTACGAATTCTTTTGCTGCTTTTCGTCCATTCAGTTTACCATCATGTACACAGTCGCCATCTTCCTCAAGAGAGACGCATGGTGTGCGCGATGACGTCAGCATCATTCGATTCCGGCAGGCCACGCCCACACACTACATACACGTGATCAAAAAATGAAAATACAAGTAAAATAGAAATAAAATGAAAACGTTAGTCATGTAGCTAACGGTTTCCATTAGTGGGTGTTTTTTTTTTATTTATTTTTTATTCATTTAGTATTATTTAACCTTACCCTAACTATTTACTTTTATGTCATAAACTCTTTTCCTTGCAACTTAAAGCTGATGTAACTTTTCTGTTAAAATACTTTCTTTTATCCCAGTTTTTTTCTCTCTCTCTCTTTTTCTCCCCAATTTGGAATGCCCAATTCCCAATGCGCTCTAAGTCCTCGTGGTGGCGTAGTGACTCGCCTCAATCCGGGTGGCGGAGGACGAATCTCAGATGCCTCCGCATCTGAGACCATCAATCCGCTCATTTTATCATGTGGCTTGTTGAACGCGTTACCGCAGAGACGTAGCGCGTGTGGAGGCTTCACATGGAGGCTTCATGTGGAGGCTGTGGAGGCTTTTTATCAGCCTACAGCTGATTTAGTCTTTTTGAGTGTTTTCAAATGGCACACCCAGACCTGTTCCTATCCACCTGCCATAATTACACTGAAGATGGAGCAGTAATCCACACATAAATGCAGAATCCATTGCATTAGTCCGGTCAAGTTCGTTTAAGTTTTGCGAATTGCTTTTGTACTCGGCTTCAAAAATGTACATGAATGTGCTTTTGCTTTTGTGAGAACTTATGTGTTTTTTTGGTAACACTGATTCACAAACATAATTGGTCTGATCTGTTAACACACATGGATGGCGTGTGTAATGCCAAAACTGCCAAGTAGGTGGAGCTGCAGGCCGGAGACCTCCAAATGGGGGCAGAATCTCCAAAAGAGGGTGGAGTTACTTGAAAGGGGGCGTGGTTACCCCAAAAGGGGTTGTGCCAACTCCGAAAGTGGGTGTCGCTTCCATTCACGGTTAAGGTTAGGGAAAGGGTTAGGTTAGGGGCTCCCTATATCTTTAAATGGTGGTTTGGAACTCCCACTCCTTTTTGGAGCAATGCCTACAGCTTCATCCTTCCAAAAATTGCCGGAGTAAGTACACTCTAAGTGCCTTTTTTTTTTTGTGGATTTTTCCCCTTTTTCACCCAATTTGGAATGCCCAATTCCCAATGTGCTTTTAAGTCCTCGTGGTCGCGTAGTGATTCGCCTCAGTCCAGGTGGCGGAGGACGAATCCCAGTTGCCTCCACGTCTGAGACCGTCAACCCGCGCATCTTATCACGTGGCTTGTTGAGCGCGTTGCCACGGAGACATAGCGCGTGTGGAGGCTTCACACCATCCACGGCGGCAACCACGCTCAACTCACCACGCACCCCACCGAGAACGAACCACATTATAGCGATCACGAGGAGTTTACCCCATGTGACTCTACCCTCCCTAGCAACCGGGCCAATTTGGTTGCTTAGGAGACCTGCCTGGAGTCACTCAGCACGCCCTGGGATTCAAACTAGTGAACTCCAGGGGTGGTAGCCAGCTGAGCTACCCAGGCCCACTAAGTGCCTTTTTTTAATGTCACTCAGCAACAGACAAATAGCGAGTAAAACACACAACAACAAAAAAAATCATATTAATTACATCAAGTATAAGGTCAGAAGTAATCCAAAAGCAATCAGACTAGATTACTTTAAAAATGTAATCCAAGGGATTACGTTACTGATGACAATTCTAGTCAGTACAATCAATACTAGATTACAATTCAGAATCTGTTTTGACAAGTTATTGACGAGCATTAGAAATGTAAACCACAAATGCAAAAGAATTCATAAGAATTTATTTTATTTTGCAATGAACAAAAGCATGTCCCATGGTTCTGCTGCTCCATGCACAAAGGAATATGAATTCAGTCTCAATGAAGAACCACATCAGGATGAAGATTTAGAAATATTGACAGTCTCACTGTTCTTTACAACATATTCATATTTACAAGCTATAAACAAACAGCACAACAATACCACACACACACACACACAATACAGTTTCTGTCATGTTTAAGCTTTGATGCAATAAATAAATATGTAATGAACAACCAATGAAACAATTAGGCACCTACATTTTCAGGTGTTGTTATAATAATAATTCCAGTGAATTCATAAGTAATTTGGTGATATCAGGACCACAGTTATGTTTTTCTTTTCTGAAATCTCAGGAATTTCCACAAACCGAGTATACACATGCTACATTCAGTGGTAAAATATGTGCCAGCTGCTGGTTTGAAAACTCTGGACTTCCCTCAAACACAGTAAGATGAATCTATATGGCAAAAATGAGAGTGCCATTTTCCTATAGTCTCTGAGATTTTCCTGTAGCATTGGAGACTCCAGATACACGGCAAATCCGATTGATATAAGGGGGTTGTAATAGCCACAATAATGTTTTGTCCGTTATGTGACTACAATATTTTTCAGCCTATCGACGATGTTCATCTCGATAATTGTGGATTTGCTCAGAAATGACAATACAATAGTAATTAATTTCTGATTTTCTTCACCTTCACCTGGAGCTTTAATTTTGAAGGTAAACTGGAAGTACACGTTTGGAATTACGTGAATGTGCGAACCTGGAGCACTTTGTTTTCACAATTTGGTGAACCGATCTGAGAGCGCCGAAAACGTTATGAGATGAACCGCAAGTCACTTGTTCACTCTGAAGCACACACACAGATGTATTCGTTTGCGGTTAAATAATCAAATATTACTATATAGCGATTTAGTTGTTATTTTAATTGTGCAGACTTGGAGGATTCTGAAAGTAGTCCAATGATGCGCTCTTTAGGAAATATAATGGCCAAATAAAAAGTGCATTAATATCATTGCGATATGCATGATACTGCTTAATTTAGTCTCGCCAGCAAATTCATTGTGAAAACAATGGCACCAATGTTACAGGTACAACTCTCAGATATAAAACCATGGAAAGATTGTGTTAACCTCTTCAACTCTGTGGACCCGCAGGTCCAAAAGGGGGCGCTATATTGCAGGAAAAAAAGTTCACGCTTAAAATGTTCAAGTCTCCAAATACGTAAGTCAGGCATATGTGGTATTGTTTGAAAGCTTAGAATCTGAACTTTTCAGAGATAACCATCACTTCTGCATTTATTTTACTTAAAATAACAAAATTCACGTCACAAATAAGCACCATCTAGTGGTTATGTGGTAGAAATATTAATATAAAAGTCTTTAAAATAGCTTAAATAGACAAATCATATATCAAATGAAAGCTCTCATTCTCACGTTACTAGTTTATTTTGTTGCACTAATACCACAGTTTAAAATATTTTCAAAAGAATCACAAAGTGAAATATGATTTCTGTAAGTCATCAAATAAAAACATGTTGTTTATGCTCCAATAACTGCTGCTGCTGTAAGCCCCAAATAGCTAAAAACTTTATATCTGCTTTTACCTTAGGAAGTTCTTTGTTTACTTGTCTGTGAGCTTGCTTGTGAATAATTCAATGTTATATCTTAGATGTCCAGAACAAAATATGCATTCCCACAGGAAAAGCATGCTAAACAAATCATCAGAAATATTCATATCGACTATTAATGATAAAAGGTTATACATCATTGCAAAGGGGAGGAACTTAGCTTGTGATTGAGCTTCTAATCTACTCAGAGGCCGAGATATTCGATGAAACAATGGGGGTGATGCATAAACTGAAAATTAGACTTAATGTCTATGGACGAGCAGATCTGTGAGGGCTAAAATGCCTTAGAGCACCACCTACATTTAAGAATGGCATATTGTGACTGAAGGTGATAGAGGAACAATTATTTTTTCTAGTACTTTCTGCCATCTAGTGGAATAAAATAAGACTTTTTTGAGAGAGATGGTGTCAACAGAACCAAAATTACATGTTAGGACAACAACAAATATTTGGGGGGTTTCTGAAAAAATGAGACCAATTTTTGGCAGTTAGTCCACAGTATGTGTAAATGATGAGCTTTTAAATTTGAGTGTGAAAAATTGCTGGCAGCCGCCCAAAAGTGCTTCAGAGTTGAAGAGTATAAAGGAACAACACTCAGACTGGAAACCATGGCAACAGCATTACAGATCCAAACCCTCAGACTGGAAACCATGGCAACAGCATTACAGATCCAAACCCTCAGACATAAAACCATGGCAACAGAATAATGGAACAACCCTCAGATAGAAAACAATGGCACCAAAGTTACAGGTACAACACTCAGACAGGAAACCATGGCAACAACATTTCAGACTCAAACTCTAAAAGACATAAAACCATGGAAAGATTGTGTTAAAGGAACAACCCTCAGATCAGAAACCATGGCAACACCATTACAAAACAACCATCAGATCTGAAACTATGGCAACACCATTACAGCAAACACCTTCAGACCATAAACCAAGGCAACATCATTAGAAAACAACCCTCAGATATAAAACCATTGTAACATTGTGTTCCAGGAACAACACTCAGACTGGAAACCATGGTAACAACATTACAGATACAAACCCTCAGACATAAAACCATGGAAAGATTGTGTTAAAGGAACAACCCTCAGATCAGAAACCATGGCAACACCATTACAAAACAACCCTCAGATCTGAAACCATGGCAACACCATTACAGCAAACACCTTCAGACCAGAAACCATGGTAACATCATTACAAAACAACCCTCAGATATAAAACCATGGTAAAATTGTGTTCCAACAACAATCCTCAGATCAGAAACCATGGCAACACCATTACAGCAAAAACCTTCAGACCAGAAACCATGGCAACACCATCATAGGGAAAACCTTCCGATAGGAAACCATGACAACAGCATAATGGAACAATGAAACCATGGCAACCTTGTAGAGATGGAGGGCTATGACAGTTGAAAAGGTGACCAAGCATTTTGTGGCCTTTCCCGAAACAAGATCAACCCTCATACTGGAAACCAGAGCAACAATGTTACAGGAACAACCCCCTGTAAGCCAGCTATGGTTTTGTTTGTTATAAACTGTAATTGTAATGTTTTATCTTAATGCTGCAAAAAATGAAATAATATTCGTGAGTTGATGTGGATGGCTAATTGAATGTTTGATCAATCTGCAAAATGGTGTTTTGGCTACAGGGTTCAGGTCTGGTTTTATACTTCAGCTACGCAACAGTTCTGTTTCTATTTTTCTAATTAATTTCATTTCTCTTTCTTTTTCTTCTGTAGTCTCTCAAAGGTTTTTACACACATTCTTTGTATTTTTTCACTCTTGCTCCATCACTCAGTCGAGTTTGCTGAGGAAGTCGAGCAAGGCGCGGTGGAACTCGCGAGGTTTGTCCATGTAGCAGGCGTGTCGAGCTCCCTCCAGCTTCACCACGGTGTGATGGGGCAGCTGAATCAGGTTCTTCTGAGACTGGGCACCCAGATTGGTGTCCAACTCACCATATATGATCAGCGTTGGAGTCTGTCATACAAATAGGAAGTGAGAGAAAGTGAATTAAAACAGAATTATCAAGTCAAAGCATTCCATTTAACATGTTAATTTAGTGTGATTAATTATATAAAAAACAACGTGTTAAAAAAACACAAATAATCATGCTTCTTGACCTGTCCGTGAATTCCGTTATAAAAGTATGTATTTTCCATCTGAGCTATTTAAGCTCAAAGTACATGTTTTTAGTAGGGATGCACCGATGTATCAGCCGATGATATTTATCGGGCCGATTAATGACCAAATGAAAACCATCGGCAAATCGGTTAAGCATGAAAACGCTGATATGAAAAACCAGTGGTTAATTTTTATCATCAATGGTTCAATGGTTCAATTATCATCACTCTTTGTAAAAACTCTTTGAATTCAAATGCACAATCCAGAAATATTGATAGCCACAATATGTGGAATATGTGATATTTAATTTTTAATCAATCAATCTCGTTCTCACATTAATGAGGAAAACCGTCATACGTGAAAGTTGTGAAGTTGTGCACTTACATTATACATGATGAGGTAAAACCATCCAAAACGCTTTGGACACTGGTATGTTATCCATTAAGGCTGCACGATTGATTAAGACTGAAATCGCAATAAGGTCTTGCATGATTACAGAAGCTAAAATTTGAAGCTACATTTGAAAACAGACTGCAATCAGTGCTTCAGTCAGCATTGTGTAAGCAAGCGGCACCCTCTAGCGGTCTAGATGCCATTTTCCATTACACAACTATAGAATTTAAAAGGCCGTTTTGTTCCTTTAGTAACTTTTCATTTTTCATGATGTGGTTGACATTTCCCTGGAATTGCCCAACATTCATAATATGAATTTGTGATTATCTATTATATACAGTAAAAACATGTACAATGTGAGTTCTGTTGTTTTGAACTGCAAAAACAGAAGTGCAAAAATGGTTTAGAAATATAAAATAACCTTTTTTTTTTTTTTTTACATCAAGCATCATGCTTTGACATTTACTTATCTTCTATGAATCTTTCATTGTGGCTCTCTTTAAATTTTTGGCCTGTCATGTGGATCAACAGATCCAATCCATATTCAATGGAAATTACTTATTGTTAGATCAAAAGCTTTTGTACCTCTTTGTACATTTTTAAAACACAATTCCTGAGCAAAACAGTGACCTGATGACAAAATAAGTGGCAAAATATCGGTATCGGCATCTGTATCTGCCAATAGTTCGTTGTTAAAATCGGTATTGGCCATATATCGGTGCATGTCTAGTTTTGACTAATTTTAACCTGACACATTGTTCTAAAAACATGGCGTTTATTACGCTAAAAGCCATTACGCTAGAGATGCTCCAAGAGTGTCTATTTTACGCATATTTTTAGACTGACAATTAAAAATAGTGCAGATGGAATGTAAGAGCATGTCCTGTAAAAACAGCACAGATTGACAACTCAATCGCAAAATAGATTGCTGTGGAATGTAAGCTTGTTGAATGATATTCAACATTAGTATATTTAAATCTGAAATATAATATTATATATATTGCGTTTATAATGATATAAATTATATTGAATTATCTTTATTTGGGGGACTTTTTTTTCAGTAAATATGGATTATATTCAGTAAGTGATTAATTGGATTACTTATATTAACCCTTTAAGATCTGAGGGTGTTTTTTAAGATTTCCTGTTTCAGTGGCATACCCAAAATTGAAGACCTGACAAAAAACAAAAAAAACAAAAATAATTATTGTACATTTTTTTAATTATATAGATTATAATAAATTCTGAGACTTTCAACCTAAGAAACTGCTGAAAAATCATAAAAAGCCACAAAACTTGAGCCACAAATTTCCTTTTTTTCTTATTTTTCTGATTTACATTATATATCTCATGTTCTAAATAAGGTAGCTCCAAAAAACGTTTGCTTTGTTCCCAATCATGTCACCTGTAACAGAGTACAATTTTGTGTTGATACGACAAAGAAATCAAAAGTTATAGCATTTCAAAAATAATTTATCATAGTGTACAAAAACATCTCCAAGTGTCCAAAAGCCTTTTGAAACTAATAAAACATAATAATTGTACATAAGAACTAATTACTCAACAATGATTAAAGGTATGCTCTCACTCCAAAGCATGCAGGCATGAGTAACGAGATCTCATCGAGTTCCATTCTGTGTCATTTGAGCCATCATTAAGTCTGTGTCATGCACTTGGCGCCATCTCCTGGTGGCTATATGTAATTAGAGTGAATGATCATTTCTGCCCATATCTGAATGACTTCCACCTCTGGTTGCAGCAATCTGAATCCTAATATGATTGGTTTAGCGTTCCATGACACAGCACAACCTACTACATCATTTCCAAAGAAGTCATCTAATTCAGCAAAGCTAACGTGTTTTAAGCCAGATAGCACAATATGTGCTGTGTGCACATTGTGCTTTGAGTGGATTATCTAATGATCTATGCATTGAATTATATAGTGTTTGGGCACATTTTAACGATAATCTCCTCTTCTAAGCAATGGTATGTCATATTATATGTTCCGTTCATTTTATTTTATTATTTATTTTAATATAAGCAATACCGGTTTACATGTAACATGTATGTCAAAGACTTTCAGCTTCTACTCTGTGAAACAAATAGGCTGGTTGTATCCTACTCTTTGACAGCTTTCACGAAAATAAATTACCAGCTCTAACGCCGCTTTTGCTAATGATGTTTAAATGAGAAACAATATTAAAACCTCTGTCTTAACGCTCTCATACTTGCGAGTCACAAGACAAATAAAACAATGACAATGTTGCTTAATTTTACATGCACTATATTCAATATGTCGCCCATAAATGTTTAAATATCACACCTGGATGTCCCGGTACTGCTGTGGGGTGATGCCGCGGGTACCCACAGGGGCGATGGGTACAAAGCCATGCAGCTGGGCACTGTGTCTCTGCAGGAACGGCATGGCGTAATGACCGCTCATGGACGGGCTCAACAAAACTGGAGCTCTGACACCCAGAGCTTCCAGAAACCGCTTCAGAAGATCCACGCGGCTCTGATCCGACTTGACCGACTCAGAATCTGGAGAATTCCCAAAACCTGTGAGTGAGAAAAAGAAGGTCTCTACATGTACCTGTAGCTCAACTGGTGCTAGCATGGAGCTAGTAATGCCAAGGTCATGGGTTCAATGCCCACACAAACAATGTTTTTTGAATAAGTCTGACTTTTGGAAATACGTCATTTTGAGCAATACAGATCAAGATCAGTCAATAATATTGATGAAGTGAATCATAGACTTGTACCGGGAAGATCGAGTGCCAGGGCTTGATACCCATTGGTAGCCAGCAGGCCGAGGGTGCCCAATTCCTCCCAGGTTTTAGAGGTGAAGGCCTGGCCATGAAGCAGCACCATCTGAAGCCTAATAGAAAGACAACAAAGATCAAGCAGTCTTTTACATCATGCAGATATAGCATAAGGTTAAATGCCGTAAGATATTTAAGTTACTCTAGTGCAATGATTGTCAAGAGTATTATAGTGTATAGAGTAAAAAAACAGGCTCAGAAAACGTCCCACTGTGCAAAGACACTGAACTGACAATACTTCCACAATAAGTGGGCAACTGGCTCGAAACGGCACGTTAATATAGACAGACAATTACTAAAGAAATAAAAAAAGAACGAAATTAAATGAAAAAAAAACACAGATTTCTTGAGCAACCACTGGGCGGTGCCAAGATAATTCTGATTGACGCTGGACTGTTTTTTTGGTTCCGGTCTGCAAAAGAAGCAATGTAAAAACTAACAAAACTAGCAATCCAGATGGAGAACATCCACCATTTTAAGGTTTAGTTGGAGTAAAAATTAGTTAAGGCCAGGGCCAGATCTAAGGGGGTGCTGGGGTGGGCTTTTGCCCCCCCCAAATTAATTCATGGCGCTAACCCTTTAACATAACCCTTACGAAAAATGCTGGAACTGAAGACATACACAACCTTAAAAGAACATCCCTCATTAGGAATTGGTTACAAAAATATAAAAATAACCAAAAGGAAACCATATGCTAACATTAGGGGAACATTCTTGTTTGCTGGGCACCACCAAAACAACGGAAGCAAATGGGAAAGATTCGTTCACTACTCAGTGTTCAAAAACACTAATTCGCTTACTCAAAACTATTGCTTGACGCTTTGACTTTTTAGGAACTATTTTCATTAGTGGAGAAAAACAAACAAACTAACTGGCTAGTTTTGTCTGAAAGTTATTTCGTATTGTTTAAATGATTTTATTATTATAAAATACTATTACAACTATTTCTAATATTTATTTACTTGTTTTTTGGCAAGCACTCTTGCTCATGTGGTAACTATGGTTGCAAGGTTCGAAACATGCGCCCAAAATGTTAGCTGTGTCCCAAATGACGCACAATACACTATGAATTGTTTAAAGTGTATTATCATCACAAATGGAACACTTAACGTTTTTATTTTTACTATGCGGAAGCATTGTCTGTTTAACAGCTGGCGGAAGTGACGTTTCAAATGCATGCAAAGTGTTGCCGCTAGCTTAAGTGCGTTAGCCAAATTTTTTCAGACAATGCAAAGGACCAGGATATCATGTCTGGTGTATGTAAATAACAGATCACAAATAACTTGAACTCTTGTATGCAGCGGAGCACGCATTTCCGGTCTGCCACGTTTGAATGGGAGTGAATGGAACAAAGTGTAGCAACCGCCAGGTAACTCCGCCCCTTCCGCTACTTACAGCAAGCGAAGAGATAATGACATGTCCAACATTTCACACACAGAAGTGCATCATCCGGGTACTCACGGTACACTTATTTTTATTGCATTTTCAGTGTTAACATACTACTTGCTACACTACAAAATGACGTAGAATAGGGCGGAAGTGTGCGGTTTGGGACGCACTTAGCTGTCTAGGTAGGCAGCTCACTAGTTTTGAGACACACAGCTAGTAAAATTCAAATTAATTATTAAAAAAAATAAAAAAAAAATAAAAATTATGTCACCTGGGCAGTATCTGTCTCCCAGCGCTGTCCACGGGCAGAGCTTCCCTGAAGAAGAGCGGCGGGTCCCCGGGCAGCTGTCCGGTCCTCACCGTTATGTTGATGCTGGACGGCGGCGGTGGAGGCGGAGAAGCGGCGATTAGTCCCATCCGCTGCTGTACCTCCAAAGACGGCTCCATACTCCCCTGCCTCATGGCGGGTAGCAGCAGATACAGCAGGACTGTGGCCAATAAAACCAGCCCCAAAACCACCAGACGGTTGCGGAAGAAATTCATGATCTGCATTTCAACCCATTCAGTAGCATTAATAACACCAGAATAAACCCCCAGAGATCATTTAAACAAGATGGCAAACATTTGATCTAATCAATGACAGCGGATTAAAGTCCCCAGACTCCATTTTTAACAGAATGACATTTACAAAACATCTGAAATGCATGATCAAATATATTGTCTAAGGTCAAATCGACGCATATCATAAACAGAAATGGTCTTTTTTATAATTGATGTGCCTAAATAACGTGACTAATATAAAGTGCGCAGACATATGCAGCTGTAATTAACATGCCAAACAATGCCAAATCACAGTACGTGACTCGTGCATTCAGCACCTACCTAATAAGAACCAAAAATGTGAGAAATCTCCAATAATCGACGATTGTTTGAAAGTTTTCGATTGATCATAATTCGCATGTAGTGACAGCAGCGCAGCCTTAATGCGTCACACACAATAATAGTCCCGTGCGGAAACCGGTTAACGCCTAAGATGGTTCCGCATAGTTCCCTGCTAAATTTGTGTTGCGTTCATTCCTGTGGTTGAACTTTTAACTTTGCTTTGTATCTTTTTGTTGCGAAATAATATAAAACAATGACATGTTAATACACGGTTCAGTCTGTATATTTGTATTCCGTATGGGTGTATACAGCAATGATTATACATGCCATGGTTTTACTACAGTAACACCAAATGTAGTGTTATTTGATAGAAAACTATATGTTCAGGTTGCAGTCCAAAAACCCGAAAGAGCATTAGCATTTTCGAGCCATGGGTTCCCTTGGGGTTATTATAATAGCAGTTCTGGATTTATTAGTAAAATAAGGTCTGTGGTAAACTTTAAGATACTTGGACGTTTTGTTTCTTCAACATAATTATTTACACACAGTCATACCTTAAACTATTTTATTTTTATTTATTTTTTAATTTTGAAGCTGCAGTGTTGTTCAAAAAAGTATGTTGCTAACAAGTTGCTAGATTTCAAATTAGCCTACAAATTGACGTCATGGCAGAACAGCTCTGTACTGCCTACCAGCTAGCCAAACTACGTCACCATTACTAACTACAACGTAATTTGATGATCAAACTTTCGTCGTGGCAATGTAACTGATTACAGTTGAAGTCAGAAGTTTACATACACTTAGGTTGAAGTCATTAAAACTCATTTTTTTAACCACTCCACAGATTTTATATTAGCAAACGAAAAAGTCGTTTAGGACATCTACTTTGTGCATGACACCAGTAATTGTTTCCAACAATTGTTTACAGACAGATTGTTTCACTTTTAATTGACTATATCACAATTCCAGTGGGTCAGAAGTTTACATACACTAAGTTAACTGTGCCTTTAAGCAGCTTGGAAAATTCCAGAAAATTATGTCAAGCCTTTAGACAATTAGCTTCTGATAGGAGGTGTACTGAATTGGAGGTCTACCTGTGTATGTATTTTAAGGCCTACCTTCAAACTCAGTGCCTATTTGCTTCACATCAAAGGAAAATCAAAAGAAATCAGCCAAGACCTCAGAAAAAAAAAACTGTGGACCTCCACAAGTCTGGTTCATCCTTGGGAGCAATTTCTAATCGCCTGAAGGAACCACGTTCAAATCAAATCAAATCAAATCACTTTATTGTCACACAGCCATATACACAAGTGCAATGGTGTGTGAAATTCTTGGGTGCAGTTCCGATCAACATAGCAGTCGTGACAGTGATGAGACATATACCAATTTACAAAAACATCAAATTAACACAGCACAATTTAAACATCTGATATACACATAATTACACTCAACAATATACAAATAATAACATACACTGTACAGTATACAATACGCACTATATAGATACACATTATTCAATAAAAATAAAAAATAAAAATATATAAAAAAGTATATATAGAATGTACAGAATTGTACTGTATTGACATTCAGGCTGTCGGTTGATAGTCAGTTGTTAAGAGAGAATATAATATAATAATAATATAATTTATGACAGTCCGGTGTGAGATATAAGAGTAAGGGTAATAAAGTGCACTGCTGATGTATTTGATCGTGGGAGATCAAGAGTTCAGAAGTCTGATTGCTTGGGGGAAGAAGCTATCATGGAGTCGGCTGGTGCGGGTCCTGATGCTGCGATACCGCCTACCTGATGGTAGCAGTGAGAACAGCCCATGGCTCGGGTGGCTGGAGTCTCTGATGATCCTCCGAGCTTTTTTCACACACCGCCTGGTATATATTTCCTGGAGGGAGGGAAGCTCACCTCCGATGATGTGTCTGGCAGTTCGCATCACCCTTTGCAGTGCTTTGCGGTTGTGGGCGGTGCTATTGCCGTACCAGGCGGAGATGCAGCCAGTCAGGATGCTCTCTACAGTGCAGGTGTAGAACCGGGTGAGGATGTGGCGGTTCATTCCAAACTTCCTCACCCGTCTCAGGAAGAAGAGGCGCTGATGAGCCTTCTTCACAACGACTTCAGTGTGGACGGACCATGTGAGTTCCTCAGTGATGTGGACACCCAGGAACTTAAGCTGCTGACTCTCTCCACTGGTGCTCCATTGATGGTGATGGGACTGTGTTCTCTGTCTTTTCTTCTGAAGTCCACCACAAGCTCCTTTGTCTTACTGACATTGAGGGAGAGGTTGTGCTCCTGACACCAGTGTGTCAGAGTGTGCACCTCCTCTCTGTAGGCTGTTTCATCATTGTCAGTGATCAGACCTACCACCGTCGTGTCATCAGCAAACTTAATGATGGCATTGGAGCTATGTGTTTCCACACAGTCATGTGTGTACAAGGAATACAGTAGTGGGCTGAGAACACAGCCCTGCGGGGCTCCAGTGTTGAGGGTCAGTGATGAGGAGATGTTGCTGCCTATTCTAACCACCTGGCGTCTGCTTGACAGGAAGTCCAGGATCTAGCTGCACAGCGAGCTGTTTAAGCCCAGAGCCCTGAGTTTCTCATCAAGCAGCATTCTCACATAAGTGTTCTTTTTTTCCAGGTGGAAGAGAGCAGTGTGTATTGTAGATGCAATGGCATCATCAGTGGAGCGGTTGTTGCGGTAAGCAAACTGCAACGGGTCAAGAGAGAGAGGCAGCACAGAGCAGATGTAATCTCTGATTAGTCTCTCAAAGCATTTGCTGATGATGGGGGTCAGAGCAACAATGCCAGTCATTTAAGCAAGTTATTTTTGATTGTTTTGGAACAGGCACAATGGTGGATGTTTTAAAGCATGTGGGGACTACAGACAAAGAGAGGGAAAGGTTGAAAATGTCCGTAAAAACACCAGCCAGCTGGTTCGCTCACGCTCTGATGACGCGGCCCGGAATGCCGTCTGGGCCCGCGGCTTTGCGGATATTCACCTGTTGGAAGGATCGGGTTACATCCGCTACAGAGACGGAGAGTGAACTAACCTCTGTAGCTTCGGCCGCGAGAGCTCTCTCCGCGAGGGCGGTGTTATTTCCCTCGAAACGAGCATAAAAAGTATTTAGCTCATCCGGGAGAGAGGCAGCGGTGTTCATGGCGGAGTTTTTATTCCCTTTAAAGTCCGTGATGATGTTAATTCCCTGCCACATGCTTCTAGAGTTGGTGGTGTTAAACTGTCCTTCAATCTTGTTCCTGTACTGGCGTTTTGCGGTTCTGATAGTTTTTCGGAGGGCATAACTGGCTTGTTTATGCTCCTCCGCGTTCCCGGAATTAAAAGCGGAGGTCCGCACATTAAGTGCCGCGCGAATATCGCTATTAATCCAAGGTTTCTGATTCGGATAGATCCGTATTGTTCTGGTTGGAACCACGTCCTCTACGCACGTTCTGATGAAATACATTACGCTATCAGCGTAAATCTCGATGTCGTCATCAGAGGTGGACCGGAACATCTCCCAGTCCGCGTGATCAAAACAGTCTTGTAGCGTAGAATCTGATTGGTCCGACCAGCACTGGATCGTTCTGAGGGTGGGTGCTTCCTGTTTCAGTTTCTGCCTGTAAGCGGGCAGAAGCAGAATGGAAGAGTGGTCCGATTTGCCAAATGGTGGGCGGGGGAGGGATTTGTAGCCATCCCGGAAGGGAGAGTAGCAATGGTCCAAAACCCGGTCCCCTCGTGTGTTGAAACTAATGTGCTGGTGGTATTTTGGTGCGACTGATTTTAAACTGGCTTTATTAAAGTCCCCGGTCACAATGAACGCAGCCTCAGGGTGCATGGTTTCCTGCTCACTTATACTCCCATACAGTTCCTTGAGTGCCCGGTCTGTGTCGGCTTGTGGGGGAATGTACACAGCTGTGATAATGACCACTGTGAATTCCCTCGGTAGCCAGAATGGTCGACACAGAAGCATAAGAAATTCCAGATCAGGAGAGCAGAAAGACTTGATAGAATGTACATTCCTCTGATCACACCAGGATTTGTTGATCATAAAACATACACCACCTCCTCTGCTTTTACCTGAGAGGTCTTTCGCTCTGTCCGCTCGGTGCACGGAGAACCCCGCGGGTTCAATGGCTGAGTCTGGAATCTCCGCAGACATCCAAGTTTCCGTAAGGCAGACAATGCAGCAGTCCCTTGTATCTCGTTGGAAAGAGATCCACACTTTCAGCTCGCAGAGCTTGTTATCCAGAGATTGAACATTTGCCAGTAGAATACTGGGTAGCGGGGGTCGATTTGCGTAGCGTCTTACTCTGATGAGAACGCCAGCTCTGTTTCCCCTTTTCCTTTTGCGTTTCCATGGCCGTGCTGCCCAGACAAAGGGCTCCGCTTGCATGTTTGTAAACAGCGGGTCGGCATTGAGAAATTTGAAGTCCGGTTTACGGTGTGAAATTGCTGAACCAATGTCCAAAAGTGTTTGTCTGTTGTAGACAATAAGGCAGACAACATCCAAGACAAAAAACATAAGAATTGTGAACAAAACAAACAAAACACTACTATGTTGTGTCGGAGCTCGCAACGCAGCAGCCATACTCGGCGCCATCTATTGTCATCATCTGTACAAATAATAGTACGCAAGTATAAACATTATGGGACCATGCAGCCATCATACCCCTCAGGAAAGAGAAGCATTCTGTCTCCTAGTGATGAACGTAGTTTGGTGCGAAAAGTGCAAATCAATCCCAGAAACAGCAAAGGACCTTGTGAAGATGCTGGATGAAACAGGTAGACAAGTATCTATATCTACAGTAAAACAAGTCCTTTATTGACATAACCTGAAAGGCTGCTCAGCAAGGAAGAAGCCTCTGCTCCAGAACCACCATAAAAAAGCCAGACTACAGTTTGCAAGTGCACATGGGGACAAAGATCTTACTTTTTGGAGAAATGTCCTCTGGTCTGATGAAACAACCATTGAACTGTTTGGCCATAATGACCATCGTTATGTTTGGAGGAAAAAGGGTGAGGCTTGCAAGCCGAAGAACACCATCCCGACCGTGAAGCATGGGGTGGCAGCATCATGTTGTTGGGTGCTTTGCTACAGGAGGGACTGGTGCACTTCACAAAATAGATGGCATCATGAGGAAGGAACATTATGTGGATATATTGAAGCAACATCTCAAGACATCAGCCATGATGTTAAAGCTCGGTCGCAAATGGGTCTTCCAAATGGACAATGACCTCAAGCATACCTCCAAAGTTGTGGCAAAATGGCTTAAGGACAACCAAGTCAAGGTATTGGAGTGGCCATCACAAAACCCTGACCTCAGTCCGATAGAAAATTTGTAGGCAGAACTGAAAAAGCATGTGCGAGCAAGGAGGCCTACAAACCTGACTCAGTTACACCAGTTCTGTCTGGAGGGATGGGCCAAAATTCCAGCAACTTATTGTGAGAAGCTTGTGGAAGGCTACCCAAAACGTTTGACCCAAGTTAAACAATTTAAAGGAAAGGCTACCAAATACTAACAAAGTGTATGTAAACTTCTGACCCACTGGGAATGTGATGAAAGAAATAAAAGCTGAAATAAATCATTCTCTCAACAATTATTCTGACATTTCACATTCTTAAAATAAAGTAGTGATCCTAACTGACCTAAGACAGGGAATGTTTTCTATGATTAAATGTCAGGAATTGTGAAAAACAGTGGGCCACTGGGAAATTTGGGCTGGTCCACTGCTGCACATGTATAAAAAAAAAATAATGATAGTATTGATCAGGGCCGGCCTGTCCTAAAGTCGACATAGGCATCTGCCCTTGGCTCCAACATGCCCGCGCGAACCCCATTACAGAGTGAGAATTTAATAAACTTTGAATGATTTTGAAAGGTTTAGAGAAGCTTCTATTTTGAAATCACATAATGACTTTTATTTTGAAATTACGTTAATTCAAGCGCATTTCTGTATCCATGCATGTACTCCGTTACTCGGAGAGAGCGCTTAAAACACTTGCACATCTTTGCCTGATGTGTGCGGTAGTCAGCGTCTTTACTCAATGAGCGACAAAGCAGTCGTTGTGCGCATGCATCAAACGGGTTAGTATTCACTTGCGGTCAAAAGAGTATACTTTAAAAGGCAACGCGGTCGACCTGGCGTGATCCGTTCTGGAACGCACAAAAACGGAGTAAGGCCAAAGTACAGTGCATCCGGAAAGTATTCACAGCGCTTCACTTTTTCCACATTTTGTTGTTACAGCCTTATTCCAAAATGGATTAAATTCATTATTTTCCTCAAAATTCTACAAACAATACCCCATAATGACAACGTGAAAGAAATTTGTTTGAAATCTTTGCAAATTTATTAAAAAAAACAAAAAAAACAAAACACATGTACATAAGTATTCACAGCCTTTGCTCAATACTTTATTGAAGCACCTTTGGCACCAATTACAGCCTCAATCTTTTGAGTATGATGCTACAAGCTTGGCACACCTATTTTTGGGCAGTTTCTCCCATTCTTCTTTGCAGGACCTCTCAAGCTTCATCAGGTTGGATGGGGAGCGTCGGTGCACAGCCATTTTCAGATCTGTCCAGAGATGTTCAATCGGGTTCAAGTCTGGGCTCTGGCTGGGCCACTCAAGGACATTCACAGAGTTGTCCCGGAGCCACTCCTTTGTTATCTTGGCTGTGTGCTTAGGGTCGTTGTCCTGTTGGAAGATAAACCTTCGCCCCAGTCTGAGGTCCAGAGTGCTCTGGAGCAGGTTTTCATCAAGGATGTCTCTGTACATTGCTGCATTCATCTTTCCCTCGATCCTGACTAGTCTCCCAGTTCCTGCCGCTGAAAAACATCCCCACAGCATGATGCTGCCACCACCATGCTTCACTGTAGGGATGGTATTGGCCAGGTGATGAGCGGTGCCTGGTTTCCTCCAGACATGACGCTTGCCATTCAGGCCAAAGAGTTCAATCTTTGTTTCTCATGGTCTGAGAGTCCTTCAGGTGCCTTTTGGCAAACTCCAGGCGGGCTGTCATGTGCCTTTTACTGAGGAGTGGCTTCCGTCTGGCCACTCTACCATACAGGCCTGATTGGTGGAGTGCTGCAGAGATGGTTGTTCTTCTGGAAGGTTCTCCTCTCTCCACAGAGAAACGCTAGAGCTCTGTCAGAGTGACCATCGGGTTCTTGGTCACCTCCCTGACTAAGGCCCTTCTCCCCCGATCGCTCAGTTAGGCCGGGTGGCCAGCTCTAGGAAGAGTCCTGGTGGTTCCAAACTTCTTCCATTTACGGATGATGGAGGCCACTGTGCTCATTGGGACCTTCAATGCTGCAGACATTTTTCTGTACCCTTCCCCAGATCTGTGCCTCGATACAATCCTGTCTCGGAGGTCTACAGACAATTCCTTGGACTTCATGGCTTGGTTTGTGCTCTGATATGCATTTTCAGCTGTAAGTCCTTATATAGACAGGTGTGTGCCTTTCCAAATCATGTCCAATCAACTGAATTTACCACAGGTGGACTCCAATCATGTTGTAGAAACATCTCAAGGATGATCAGTGGAAACAGGATGCACCTGAGCTCAATTTTGAGTGTCATGGCAAAGGCTGTGAATACTTATGTACATGTGTTTTTTTTTTTTTTTTCGTTTTTTATTTTTAATACATTTGCAAAGATTTCAAACAAACTTCTTTCACGTTGTCATTATGGGGTATTGGTTCTAGAATTTTGAGGAAAATAATGAATTTAATCCATTTTGGAATAAGGCTGTAACATAACAAAATATGGGAAAAGTGAAGTGCTGTGAATACTTTCCAGATGCACTGTATACTATGGTTTTCCACACACAGTACACGAGACGCAAAATTCGTCATTAGCACAGTCTAAGCAGACTGTCGCGTGCAGCCCAGATTTTCTCAACTTTTCTGTACTTTGAAAGGCAACACGGTCGAAGGGGTGCAATCAGATCCGCAACGCTGAAAAATTAATTATACCCGGGCCTTAACTAATATATTGGGAAAAAGTAGAAAACAACCAAATTTTTATTGCAGCTGTAGTTTCAGTTTCTAAATGTGGTTACACTACTATTTTACCACAACAAATAACATTTTACAGTTGTGGATGTAATCTAATTACAAAGTAATTAGTTGCTGTAATCAAATTACTTTGTCAAAACATAGTGACACATTACATTTCAAGATGTTATTTTGAAATCGTTGAGCGGAAAAACAGACAGTGCTATAGAAAGTAACTTAAAGTAATTAAATTAGTAATCTGATTACTTTTCTATAAATTAATAAGTAATCTGATTACAATTGTAGAGATGTAAATATTAATTTGTATTTCACTTTTTTGAGTAATTTACCCAACACTGATGATATTACCATGTTCTGTTTTTGACAAAGTACCATTGACGTAGCAAGTGTTTGGACATGTTCCATGATAATACCATATCTAATCAATCACTCACTCAATCAATCTGATACTATGATACTGCTTTGTAAGCTTACCATGGTAATAAGGAGCTATGTTTTTTTTTCCTCCTGTGGCTACTATGGTCTACAAATACCACATTTACAACAAATACTACAATTAAACTGTGGTTACTTTGCAACAGCTACAGTAAATTAGTAATTTGATAACAATAAACAACAAATGAATGAGTATAACTATTGTTTTCTATTGTAGTCAAATAAGATATAAAGACATGGCATCTCTTTGTTCAACAGAGTCTTATATAAGTGTATTCAGATGACGTATTCACAAAGACATGCAAGACATGTGGAATCCATATTACAGTGCAATTCCCAATGATTCCAATATTACTCACACATACCAGTAAATACATGGAAGTTTTTAAATGGAAGACCCCGCTGGGGGTCTTGGAGGTTGAGGTGGGATAAAAGTGAACAAAACAGAGCAGAGACTGGATGTCTGGTTTGAGTTATTACACAACGCGTTCTCTGTAATGCCAGCCCCGTAATGCTCCCTTTGGCACTGTCTGACTACCCCCAGAAAATGAAGGGGTGGAAATTAGAGAAAACACGAACAAGCTTGTGAGAACGAGGGCAAAACAGTGTTTGATCTGTAGCTGACACATTTCTGGAGTCATTGTGAGAGTAAATTACACATTCACCAGGGAGATTTTAAATCTTAAAAGATTTATTGTAAAAAATATAAACAATTTCAAAACAATTCACTAGGATCATTCACCAAACACCTGATCATACATTTCATCGTGTAAATAAAAGCTCTTGTATTTAAGTTATACAAGTCAGTCTGGCCCTGGACAGCACAAGCACAGTTTGGTATGAAGCTATATGAAAAATAACAATTAATAATAAACCTCAACAGCTTTCAGGTTTTTGGATTTCCTGTTCTTAAGGGACACAAATGCTTTCACTTGATGATGCAGAATCATTTACAGGCACTACACTGAAGAAACAACAGGAAAACCAACCCGAAATAGACTTAAGTCACGTCGTTCAATTCCACCAGAATTTCACATATAAAGACACATTAAACTACATATGACAACATTTCTGGCAGGCCCTGTTATCCATGTAATAACGCCTTACATTTCACTGAAACCTTTCCAGTTTATTCCACACAAAAAAACAACAGAAATGCAAAGTCTAGCAATTAAATGGGAAAATTCTGAATCAAAATATTTCTGTGCAAACCAGGCAGAAAAAATGCAAAAAAAAAAAAAATCTGCAATACACTGACTTCACATTTACATTCATTGTTTTTGGCAAAGCGAGTTAAAAGACAAATAATCCCTCACTATCCAGCAGTGGTCAAGTCATGACAAGAATGTGTCCGGGTCATATTTCATTTCAAGTAGGACATAAGAAATGATATTTTCCATTAAAAATGAAGCATGTTTTTTACCATTAAAACGGTTTGCATCATGACATTATTTTCATGACAATTAAGCACATTTCCTCCCAAATTCCCATTAATGTAATACAAAAATGATACAGTATTTAAATTGTAAAGTATTTATACATCATTGAAGTATTTGCAGTATTGCCTTAATTGCTGCTTATTTGAACAAAATCGTTGTTTTCCAGTATTTATCTTTACTGTGATACAGTACAAAAATAAATACTAAATGAAATGTGAGAATCATATTTGTAGATAGGCAGGGAATTTATTTTCTGAAATAATATTGTGTTCTTTCACAAAAAGTTGTGCATTCCTCCAATAGCTTTATTTATCCCTTAAGAAATTATCCTTGGTTTTACTACAGTAACTATGGTTCAACTATGGTATTTGTAGTAAAACCATAACCATAAAATTTACCATGGTTTTATAACAGCAACCATATTTGAACAATTATATTTGTGGTTAAACCATAGTAATAATACAGGAAACCAATACTTGTAACGTTGGGTGTCTGGAGTGGAAGAGAGGAGACGCAGGAGTAAATACTTCAAATTCTTAAATAGCAATCGTTGGAGTGGAACAAACGCTAACTCTTAACATCAAAAACTATGCACACTGTAACACTTCTTAAACTCAACACAACACTTCAAAGACTGACAAAGACTTAACAAAACTAGAGGGTATTTATACACTGAGAAACAAAGGAGGGAATGGAAGGCAGGTGCAGATGATGATGAGCTGATAGGAGTGATTAGGGCAGTGAATCCTGGGAAAAGGAGTCCAGGGGAAAACTTCAAAATAAGAGTCCTTGAAGAGAATGAGGGAGACAGACTGTGACAATACTATGGTAATAAAAATAATAATCCTTATTGTTAAACTAAGAGTTATTGTGAGGGAACAGAAACTATTGCGTCGGAACCCAAAATAATTGCGAGGGAATGCAAAACTTATTGCAAGGGAGCGCAAAAATTATTAAGAGGGAACGGAAACTTTTGCGAGGGAACACAAAAGTATTGTGAGGTAACAAACTATTGTGTGGGAACCCAAAATAATTGTAAGGGAAAATAAAACTTATTGCAAGGGAATGCAAAACTTATTGTGATATAATGGAAACTACTGCGAGGAAACACAAAATAATTTAGAGGGAACGCAAAACTTACTGCAAGGGATTGGAAACTATTGCGAGGGAATGGAACTGTTGCGAGGAAACACAAAATAATTGCGAGGGAACAAAAACTTTACTGCGAGGAAACGCAAAACTTATTGTGATATAATGGAAACTGCTGCGATGGAACCCAAAATAATTGAGAGGGAATGCAAAACTTATTGTGATATAACGGAAACTACTGCGAGGAAACACAAAATAATTGAGAGGGAACGCAAAACTTATTGCAAGGGAACACAAAACTTATTAAGTGGGAATGCAAAACAATTGAGAGGGAACGCAAGACTTAATGTGATGTAATGGAACTATTGTGAGGGAACCCAAAATAATTGAGAGGTAATGCAAAACTTATTACAAGGGAATGCAAAACTTATTGCGAGGGTATGGCAACTATTGTGAGGGAACCCAAACTATTTCAGAAAATAAATGCCCTCCCTGCCCACATGACCCAGACACGTTCTTGACAGGTTTTGTGAGATTCACCCAACGACATTTTAACGAGACAGCAGCGTTACAGTAACACAATTTGTCCCTTTTAAAGAGCTAGTCATGTGACACAGCAAAAAATAAGGTCATACGTGGATAAAAGGAAGGCAAAAAAGGCCTGTAGATACAGCACATCAAACTTTATAAGAAAAAGGCACTCAGACAGATAAGGTTTCATTTACACAAACCATTAAGTACCAAAAACTGAATTCTGCCTGCCTGCAGTTCAGCCTCCCATGCAGCAGGGGGCGATCTCTTTGAACAAAACCACACAAAACCACCACTGAGCTGCAGAGATAGTTCCCCAAAGTTAGCTTGTGTGTTTTCCACTTCTCCGTTTCACCCCTTCTCCGAAAATGAGAGATTGCAGCCTGCCGTTGTCCTCTTGGAAAGACCTCTTTTTCAGAAAAGGTCTGGCATATCCTTCTTAAGAGTGGTTCCAACAAACTCCCCCTTTCCTCAGTGTAGAAACCCCATCAACACCAGTGGTAGCAGCAGAACTTGCAACCAGGTGCTCCAGAACACTATACCTCTGTTCCCAGTTTTCCCCTGGCTACAGTTTTCCCCTGTATACCCGTTGTAGCACTGACACTGGAAGTCCTCTCTTAACTTGCGAAGTTCTTCTACTCCCATCTGGCCTATGACCTTTGAAGTGTTGCCTTGGCGCTCTATGCGGTGGGTGTTTGGACTGAGGTGCAGGAACGTATCCGTGTCCGGATGTTTGCGAAGGCAGCGTCCGCGAAATCCGCAGAGATTCCGACTGCACTGCTCGGCAGCGGACGTTACGTTAAGCAGGTATTGACCCAACGGCCCTTGCAGGTATTCTTTAAGACTAGAACAACTCACCTGAAGGGGACGAGATGAGAAAGCATTCACTTATAATTTTTTTTACATTAGACATTTTTATACATTACATATTAGAGTAGTAAATTAGTGATAGATATATAGATATATGTATATGCTAAACTGATCAATTAGCCGATACTGGACCAATTTTAGATTTATTGAAATTGTCCGATAACCGTACATTTATTGAACACGTACTTTTTTTTTGTGCCTTGCAAATTAAAACATTTGAGTTTTTGTGATTGAACATTCTTCACTCGTTTACAGCAAGTGCATTTATGAATTTATACGTGTCACGGAAATACATTAAGGCTTTGTTTTATTTATTTTTTCTCCAATTTGGTATGCCCAATTTCCAATGTGCTCTAAGTCCTCGTGGTGGCGTAGTGACTCACCTCAATCCAGGTGGCGGAGGACGAATCTCAGTTGCGAGATTTGCGAGATTCGTCCTCCGCAGAGACGTAGCGCACGTGGAGGCTTCACGCTATTCTGCGCGGCATCCATGCACAACTCACCACGCACCCCACCGAGAGTGAGAACCACATTATAGTGACCACGAGGAGGTTACCCCATGTGACTCTACCCTCCCTAGCAACCGGGCCAATTTGGTTGCTTAAGAGACCTGGCTGGAGTCACTCAGCACACCCTGGATTCGAACTTGCGTCTTTACTCACTGAGCTACCCAGGCCCCCAAAAATATAATTTTGTAATTATTTTTATTTATATATTTTCTGACACATTAAATATGTTGCTACATATAGCCATTTATCATTTATGGTGGGACCATTGATAAACACCAATTGTGAAACCACTGTTGTAAGTTCGGGAGTCAACGGCCTGATGAGGACGCAAACTTACGAGACTGCTTGCATAGGTGGAGTCACCCCAGAGAATAACACCAGCTACACCCAACGCCACGCTCTCACCAATAGTAGATACCAGATCCAACTAAGAGAGAAAGAAAAGGCAAAATACAGTAAGAAATGAATAAATCTGAACCCAAATAATACAATCGGATCTTTGGTCAACACGTGTTTTTGATAGTAGTTCCTGTAAATCAGTTCACTGCATGGGTGTCTTTCTGAAATGGAACGACTTCATAGTCCTACAAGTCATCAAATCGTAACTATTGTCAAATTGTAACAATCGTTACTAAACTCTAAACTTTCATGCGGGAGATTTTGTGAGTAGGTCTAGTGTTTGTATATTTGTAAAGAGTGACATAGTGAGTGACATAAGTAGTTGACAACAAGGACTTCATTCTTCTCATTTTCCTCACCACACAATTCATCTTCACCCTTTCGTTACATTACTCACACAATCATACACTCAGTCATTCACCTTTGTTTAAATACTACACCTCTCATTTCAATGACTCTACACAGACTCAGTGTCATTCTCTCTTAGACAATCCAAATGTTTCCAAAGACTCTTTCACAAATGAATCACTTATTTTGCTATGATAAAAGTTGTGTTTTATCAATTCACAAAAAAGTAGCTTTTAGAGGATCTAGTGTAAGGTTTGTGATAAAACTACAAAGCGTAACTTCTCAATCAGAGATGCATGGCAAAAAAAATGTTTGTCTGAAAACTGTCTAAACTTTTATTAAAACAAGATACATTTACTAGAGAAGCGAAATGACATATGTTGTTTTGTTTTCAGAGAAATCTATAACAATTTAGCAACATAGTATTTGCCAATGGGGTCAGAAAAAAACTTGATTCAAAGGGAAAACAAGTGTATTTTTTGTATCCCAATGGCAAATAGTTTTTTTTGGTTTAAGCTTAAACCACACCAAATTTTGTTAGGCTTCTCTGAAGACAAGACCATATCTTATGCCATTCTACTTCACAAGTCTTCTTTTTTTTTTTTTTTTAAAGGATGTTTAGATTTTGTTTGTTTTTTTTACCAAAAAAAATAAGACAAAAATACTCACACACACACACACACACACATACACACACACACACACACACACAAAACAAAATAATAATAAATACAAATAATAAATATATAATTTATTATTATTATTATTATTATTTTAATTTTGCAGTGTATACAGTGGCTTCCTAAAGTCTGTGACCACATTAAAAATCTTGGACTCAAAATCTATTTTAAACCTTGTAAATAAACAAAAGCAAAAAAGCTTCTTTTTCAATTATCAGTATTTATGACTGAGCTTCCAGAGTTTTAACAAAATATAGCCCTGTGTTGTGGTGATTTGTTTGACTGTACCTCCGAGGCATCGTAAACTTACGCTACAGTGCCGTAAAACATATTCAGTTTCATTTACTAAGTGTAATTAGTGTGAGGCTTTTACAGTGGAGTTTATTCAAACCGTTTATGGAAAATTCATGTTCTGCCTTATATAAGCCGCTGAATTAATTCACCAGGTCATATGACGAATTCATTAAGACTCAAATGTCTCAAGGAAACTCTGTTGTCGCTAAAGTGTGGCATTTCTCTCTGCTGTGTTTCCTGTTTTACAGTGCGAGGCCTGTTTTAGACGCATTCTGAGAGTTTGGTGTAAAAGTGTTGGTTTGGACTTCTCACGGGTTGTCTCTGGTATTTATATCTGGAAGCAGACAACAGGCTCTCCACACAAGTCTGACGAATCCAAAACGCAACCGGTGGCCAAACCTCACTCATTCGTTTACGAATGCAAACATTCACTGACTCAATTTCACACAAATTCACATCACACATACTGGCATTCTGTAAAACAGATGCAAATAACGGCTCACTGAAACACAAATATGCACAGTAGATGTTATGTGATATTCAAGACCCCGTTATGAATCCAAGGTCGTACTCAGGGCGACTACACACTAGAGGAAGCTCTGACGGACCATTTGACAGCCTTGAAGATGCTTTAAGGCCAAAGTATACTTAGTTTTTCTGACTGTCCGCATGCAGCCTAGTTTTTCTCATCTTAAGAATTTCGAGGGTGTGGAAAGAGCTGTGTCACTAATAAATCAGTTGGGAATACAGCAAATTGGATTGCTAAAAGCAATGCTTGACACGCCACTCTGACATTCTCATTGGTCAACAGATATCTATGTTAGAGTGTGTTGCGGCAAAAGTTTAAAACTTTTGGTTGCGCGATGGTGTGCCGCTTTCGCAAACTTTATACAGAGCCCCAAACATTACAACTACTTTGCGAACTCCAGCAATGTCATCACTTTCAGTGATCCTGTTTAGAAGAAAATGGTTATTCCAGGGATTTTGCGGAAAGTGGCGTTCCGAAACATGATGTAAATGACGATTAAGAAAAAGTAGTTTAACACACCTTGGTTTCTCACGGAGAATGCAGCTTATGTGGTCATGTAAACAAATAAACAGAGTTTGTAAAGGTTTTTGAAGAGACCGGAAAAGACCAGATAAATTAACGTCACCAGTTGTAATGCTACATCATAACAACAAGTCAGCGTTGTGGCAATAATTCTACATTTCTGAGCAGAACAGTCAGAAATGGAAAAAAATTAATAAAATGCACACACACGAACAATATAACCTATAACACACTATTTAAAATATCGTCCACTGTCCCGAGTCCGCGTTTGAGCTCAAGTGCGCAGGAGATATGCCGGAGTATGATGTTTTGTTGGCTCTGTAAAGCAAATACCACAATGCCGTCAGCAGCTTGGATAGCATGTGAGGCCCTGAGGTTTATCGAAGTCGACATTTGATGATGTTTACCATTCAAAATGTATTCAAAATGTACCTATTTATGTACAAGCAGAACATATGGTATTCCAGTGTAGCTTGATACCATGTCCTAAAAAAGCATGATGGATACACAACCTAGCAAGTGTCGCAGCACAATGCAAGCTAGGGGTGCACCGATCGATCGGCCACCGATTGAAATCGGCCAACATTCATTTTAAATCCGTAATTTTACTGTGTGGGGCATAAACGTATAACTGCAGAATATAACTTGCAAAAGCGTGGCAAAGGGCACTTTAAGTAAAAAAATCGGTATCGGCCAATCTTAGTGTTAAAAAAAAAAATCAGAGATCTTTACCGGCCTCAGATTTCCTGATCGGTGCACCACTAATGCAAGCCGCGATAGAAAGTAAAGGAAACAAACACAGCAGCAACTGTGGGATATCTGGAAATAAAGAAAAGCAACAGAGAACAAAATATAGTTATGCCGTCCTCAGACGCCATGTTTGTTATTTTCACCAGCGTCACAAAAAAGTACGTTATACCACCTTCGCCGTTGAGAAAACTGCTTACTGACCGAGCCACATGTATAAGAGTACACCGCTTACACAGTGCATGTAAACGCGAACGTCGCTTTTATGTCTTAAACCGCTTTCTCGAAATAAATGGCTGTCTGGTGTCCATGTGAACAAGCACAGTGTGAACGCCCTTAAGCCGTTTCCATACAGAAATGCGTTTATCGCTAATTGTGTACCTTTCGCCTCCCAGATTTTTTCTCAGAAGTTTTGGTAAAATGGGGAGAGTATTGAGACAATTCATTGAAATTAGCCAGCTTACTGTCATTTTAATTCACAAATAAATGCAATCAGAAGATGGAATTGCAATCAAAAGGGAGCAGTTGCCCTTCTAACAGGACTGTAATATCGGTCCTGATGTTGCGCCTATCGCAGGTTGCCACCGGTTCCGACCCGAAAGCGAATCGTCATGGCCCTGTTCAAGCTGGCAACCTGCACCAAGTAGTGGAGGAAACTTTCAGTCTTAGTATAAGGAGCATCCATCCATGTGTATATGCTGTGTGCACAACTATTAAAGAAACACTGATGCGGTGTAATATCAGGGTTTACATGTATGATACATTTCTGATATTCTATAGGCTATTTTGAATAATCTTCTAAAGTATCGCCATCACAACTGCATTATATCCCGCATATTTGTCCAGCAACTTTTAACGACCAACTGAACTTGATTGTCATCTAAAATTAATTTAATGTCATAATGCAATTTATATTTTCTGAAGAAGCTCAGCAAATGTGATCCGATGTAAAGAGGGTTAGATTTAAAATATTTAAATGTTTTAAAAGGTTCAAAAGCTCATTTTCTGAAAGTGAACTCAGCACTGGACAAATAGTTCTGATAGTTTATAGTCTTGAAAAAAGTCTAGAACATTCTGAGAATGTCATTCAGCCGACTTGTTTCATCTACAGAACAGGGTAAGGATAATTTAAGTTTGTGTAAAAAAAGGCAAGTATATAGACATAACAATATCATTTTTTTAGTTTGGTAATTAATTATTTTACTTAATGCTTTATTCATTCGGTAGGCTAATTTATTTAATTTAATACAGGGAATTATGCCGGCATTTCTCCAAAAGTATAAACAATAATTTTATAGAATTGGGCTATATTAGTGTTTCAAAAAAGCACACTGAACCTTTCTTCTAGTACTGTGTATTTATTTTTCATTTAAAACATCTTTGTACACAAAAATGATATGTTTTTTGTATTATGGGCTAATTCATGACTGCCATCTATTATTTTGAATGGTGTGGAAAAGCAACTTTAATAAATAAACGGATGGATTAAATTAATCGCAAACAGTGGCCATTCATTTGTTCTCCTTGCACTTGTCGATGACTGGTGCATGATACGAGATATTTGTGTTAGCACTACTGGAAGTGTCATGTTTGCAGCATCAGATCTGTATGCCGTTAAGATCAATCCATAATCACGTACAATAAATTAGCTTTCAAGGATGTATCCCGTCATCATGATTAACACAGCCTAATGTTTGAGGTAAATTCTGTCATGTGACACTATATTTTTGCATTAATGCCAATTTTGGTACATTTTGAATATCTTTGGTAAACATCATCAAATGTCGACTTCGATAAACCTCAGGGCCTCACATGCTATCCAAGCTGCTGATGGCATTGTGGTATTTGCTTTACAGAGCCAACAAAACTCGAAGGGGGAATCTAGTGGAACACAGATGAGTCTTTGTCTCCAAAAAGCAGAGACGACTCTGCACATGTATTCATGCTATATTTAGGACAAGCTGACATATCAGTCAGTTTAAAGTCTGTTTTCTCTGTACCTACACTGGCGGCCAAAATTTTCAAATAATGTACAGATTTTGCTCTTATGGAAAGAAATTGGTACTTTTATTCACCAAAGTAGCATTCAACTGATCACAATGTATAGTCAGAACATTAATAACCTTGGCATTCTAGCTGTCAGTTTGTGACATTTCACCCCACACTTCCTGTAGCACTTATGGCATAGATGTGGCTGTCTTGTCAGGCACTTCTCACGCACTTTACAGTCTAGCTGATCCCACAAAAGCTCAATGGGGTTAAGATCCATAACACTCTTTTCCAATTATCTGTTGTCCAATGTCTGTGTTTCTTTGCCCACTCTAAACTTTTCTTTTTGTTTTTCTGTTTCAAAAGTGGCTTTTTCTTTGCAGTTCTTCCCATAAGGCCTACACCCCTGAGTCTTCTCTTTACTGTTGTACATGAAACTGGTGTTGAGCGGGTAGAATTCAATGAAGCTGTCAGCTGAGGACATGTGAGGTGTCTATTTCTCAAACTAGAGACTCTGATGTACTTATCCTCTTGTTTAGTTGTACATCTGGTCTTCCACATCTCTTTCTGTCCTTGTTAGAGTCAGTTGTCCTTTGTCTTTGAAGACTGTAGTGTACACCTATATATGAAATCTTCAGTTTTTTGACAGTTTCAAGCATTGAATAGCCTTCATTCCTCAAAACAATGATTGACTGATGAGTTTCTAGAGAAAGCTGTTTCTTTTTTGCCAGTCTATTGCATACTGTGGCAATTCAAAAACAAACACAAAGACAATTCTAAGCTTCATTTAATGAACCAAATAGCATTCAACTGTGTTTGATATAATGGCAAGTGATTTTCTAGTACCAAATTAACAATTTATCATGATTACTCAAGGATAAGGTGTTGGAGTGATGGCTGCTGGAAATGGGGCCTGTCTAGATTTGATGAAAAATGACTTTTTTAATATAGTGATGGTGCTGTTTTTTACATCAGTAATGTTCTGATTATACATTGTGATCAGTTGAATGCCACTTTGGTGAATTAAAGTACCAATTTCCTTCCGAAGCTGCAAAATCTGTACATTATTCCAAACTTTCGGTCACCAGTGTACATCACACTGGGAACAATCGTTCAATGCCAGGAAAAATACACCATGACACTGCGCTCCTGAAATATGAACTCCAAAACTTCCTTCAAACAGCCTTAGAGGTCAACAGACCATCACACAGATCTATTCAGCTGGGTACATGTAGGTCTAGTGTTGGCATAAAATGGGGTTTGGGTTGTGCAGTACCATGAATATTGAAAATGTACTGTTTTTTTTTTGTGACCAGCTTCATTGCATTACTCTAATAGAACTGACTCTGTAATCACTTTGGATTAAAAAAAATACCAGTTTACTGACTACTTACCACAGTCTATGAATAATTACCAATCATATCCACCTTTAAAACTTCATACTTACAGATCCCAAATTATGCTATTTTTCAGACAAATACAGCATCTACCTGTAAAGGTCAATTTCAACGAACAGGGGGCCTCATTGGTGCAGTATTTAAGGAATAGTTAACCCAAAAATGAGAATTCTGTTTAAAAAAAGTCAGCTCTCACATCTCATTTGTGTTCGTATACATTCAAATATGGCACTTTCAAGACCAGGTTTGATGTCAATGACATCCAACATCATTGGTAAATTAAAGTAAACTGACAATTTTCACTTGAGGGTCAACCATCCCAAAAGGTTAAAACATGCTTCTTTGCAATGCCCCACCATGACAAACACAACCATCCAAGAATCTCACCTCTGACATCATTGAGAGTTCAGATGGGTTACCATTAGAGGTCGGAATGGCGCTTGCATAAGTGGGCCGTGTGTAGACAAACACAGGCCTGGCCGGCCCATCCCCAACAGACGCCAACCTCATCCCTTCCTTGACCCGGTTCCGTACAAACTGTCGGCCAGACTGCTTGTCCTTCAGCAATTTTACCATGTATATAGAAGGAAAAAGAGCTGTACTCTCCGTCCAAAGCCACTTTAGCTGGTCATTTCTCGTTACCTCTACATCCGGACAACGTCCTGTGTAATTTTTCAGGTTACTTTGGTAATTGTGGTTATAACAGTCAGGAAACAAGTAGAACCCCCAAAGCTGGTTGGGTCTTAAGCTTTTGGCCAATCTGAGAGTCTCCAACATGAATTTATGAGCAGAGAGCTCAAACTCTTGCTGGGCAACTTTGGCCACCTGGTCTTGAGACCAGGTTGGGTTCTTCTTCAAGACTGACAGTCTTGAACGTTCACGATAAATGTCTTTAGTGCCCCAGTTACGTATCCAAAGTGGCCGCCACTCTTCCCAGTCAATCACAGCCAGACCTTTGGCCGTAGGGTCTTTGATGTACTTCTGGAGACCTTCTGGCATCTTCTCCAGGTGTTGAGTGAGACTAGCAGCCTGCGGTAGCCCACCGTTGACCACAGTGTTGCCCGGCCCGTAATACGGGTACAGACCCAGACGGTTCTGGTAGAAGATGGTGAGATTTTGCTTTGTGAAGCCCTCGTTTGGCGACGCCACTATCTGGAATTGGTCAAGCTGGAAGACGATTTCATGTCGAGGTCTGCAGTCTTCTGTAGGGGCGTTCCAGGCTAACAGCAAAGGCTTGCCGGAATACAGCGGCCATCTAGTGGTTTTTAATAGCTGAGCTTGTAAACAGGTCCATTGGTGCAGCAAAAACAAGAGCTGCAGCCAAGAGACCCGTTGAGGTTGGGCCGACCCAGAAGTACGCATGACATTCCTCATCTTAGAACTATAAACACACAAAACAAAACAGTTAGAAAACAGCTGTGAATAACTTTAGAACATCTCAAATATCCATCTGCAAAATCTGAAAGTTGGAACACCGTTGTGTATTGTGTAAAGTAGAGATAGACCAATATATCAGCCAATCTGTATCGGCCAATAGTTTTTTGTTTTGTTTTGTTTTTTAATTGGTATCAGCGCATCCCTGAATATATTTATCACAAAATGTTATATCTATCTATGTTTTGATTGGAGTCCGTTCTTGTTTTTATGAGACCTCTATGTAGTCATTCTGTAACTTTGGTGTTGAGGTGGGACTGATCTACTCTCTTAATACAATGAAATAGCACTTATGATACCATATCAGACTGGTGTGAAAGTCATCATACCATCACATACTTGCAGTATTAAGTGATTTCCTAACATTTACAATCTGCACACTTTTATCAAAAGCGACTTACAGTACTTTTAACGTATACATTTGATCAGTACGTGTGATCCCTGGGAATCGAATCCATGACCTTGACATTTTTAGTACCATACTCTACCAGTTGAGCTATAGGAAAATAAAGAAACTCTGATATTCTCCTGTTTAGAACGTTCTATGGAACGTTCAAATTTGTTACACTTTATTCTACGTTGTTCGATTCATTGTAACATTGTTGCATGTTCCATCAGAGAAACAGTTACAAAAATAACTGTAAACATCTTTCAAAGGAAACACACTGACCTGCACAGATCGGACTGAACCCGTTCAGCACACCGGTCCGATCACCCACGTAGAGTCTATTCACCCGTCTGTTTATCTATCTATCAATCAATTAGATGCCAAGACCACATAACTACAAAGATCCAGCAGCTATTTCAAAATAAAACACCCAGCTATCATTGTTTTCACGTCTCAGTGTGTAGCGAAAGCTCACAGCTCCTTCTGCTTGAGTGATTGAAGGTGTGGAGATTTCGGCCCTGAAACTGTTGAATATTGTTGAAGTCAGAGGGGTGCGAGTTCTTTGAAACCGCACGATTTACTTATTCTGTGACGTCAGGTATCATTACAACCTATAGATTACAGTTTTCTAGACAGTGGTAATTATTTATAAAGTATTTAATCCTTTGCCTTTAGTGTTCGAGTAAAGATCCGGTATATATGTTCGTCTGATCGTCCCTATTCAGTAATTTGGTCTCGTCCGCATTTCTCCGCTGGGGATGAAGAGTTTCTACTGAACTGAACTAAAAACTGACGAGATTCTAGATTACACACAGATCACATTTCACTGTGAAATCTTATGTGAAGTTCTGCTTTTTACGTCCTTTTTTCTGTGTTTTATTTATCACATCATAAGAGGGCAGAACTAACAGTAGCCTGTCTATGACTACAAAAAGTGTCAAGGTACATTAACGTGTGTGTGTGTGTATATATGGGACATTAGTGCAGCCAGTTTTTTTTAGACTTGTACCATGGCAATACCATTTTTGTCGACATGTGCAATGGTAAAACCATGTTTTTTTGGGGGTATGTGTCATGGTAATACCAGGTGGTGTATACCATTGTAATACCATGTTTCTGAACATATAATATGGTTATAGTTTGGACATCTATCAAGGTTATGCTAGTTTTTGGGGGCATGTACCATGGTAATACCATATATTTTTAGGTATAAACAATGGTAATACCATATGGTATAAATGTTTTTACATATACTATGGTAATGCCAGTTTATTGGACATGTACCATTGTAATACAATTTTGGGGGGCATATACCATGGTATTACTGTATTTCTGAACCTGTATCGTGGTGATGCATGTTTTTTGGGCATATACCACGGTGTTATCATATTTCTGGACATGTATCATGGTAATACCATGTTTTTTGGGCATATACCATGGTAACACCATTTATCATGGCAATACCACGATTTTGGGGGGCACGTACCATGCTAAGGGGCACGTACCATGCTAATACCATTTATTTTTTTGCCATGTACCATGGTAATGCTAGTGTTTTGGGCAAATACCATGGTGTTACCATGTTCTTGGACATGTATCATGGTAATACTATGTTTTTTGGGCATATACCATGGTAACACCATTTCTCATGGTAATACCATGAATTGTTGGGGGGCACGTACCATGCTAATACCAGTTTTTTTGGCACGTACCATGCTAATACCAGTTTTTTGGCATATACCATGGTAATACCATATTTCTGGACATGTGCAATGGCAACACAAGTTAACTGGCCATGTACAATGGTAAAACAGTGTTTCTTTTGGAAATGTATTATGGCAATACCAGTTTTGGGGGACATGTACCATGGTAATACCATGTTTCTGGACATGTATCATGGTAATACTAGGTTTTTGGACATGCATCATGGTAATATCATGGTATTATTTGAAATAATTTGAAGTACCATGTAAATACCATGGTAGGTCTATATGGTGATCATTCAGTGCCAACAAAATAACATGATCGTATTATAATATTAGTTAGTAATATTAGATATTAGTTAGTTATTAGTTGTTATAATCACTGTACCATGTATCACCCAAGTACCTATGTTTTTTAATAAGGGCTTTGAAATAAAGTTGCACATTTTGTGCAAAGGTATAAAGCCATTTCAGATCCAGATTTCCACAGTTACATTATTATCCAGTTTGCAGTTAAAACATTTCAATTTAAACTGTACATTAAAAAAGAGGCCAAAAATGACATTATATAACACAGCCGGTAAGGCAGCTCCATGTGGGCACAATGCTGCCGGAACAGACATTACCCTCTGACAGGCAGGAAGTCAGCTGACCATAGGGCACAGTTGTTTCCCGTTTCACTGGAACCCATGCTGTGTGCTGACTCAACGTGAATCTGACAAAGTGATTATGAATTGAACTCTATGATCCTACAAACAGACGCATGCTGACAAAGTTAAAACACACACACACATAATTTGTTGCATTGCCAATCCTTCCTGCACCCTACGAAACTTCTCCTTTTGTTTTCCTGGAAGATCTAAAGTCATAACGGTACAACATGAGTAAATGATGGCAGAATGTTAATTTTGGGTGAACTGTTATTTTAAGAATCCGACCCATGAGAAACTGATTAACCCACTTGCGCTTTACAGAGGCTAATGCTTGTAAGGATCTAACTGCATCTGTCATTGCCGAGAACAAAAGCTTATTCAGGCTCAAACTATGAATCCTTATAGGACGACTACTGAACAAAAAGACCTCCGGGAAAGACCCTTTTCCCATGTGTTACAGTAAAGATGGGTGTAATGACAGGCTGCGGTCAGTGCTGTAGCAGAACTGGCGTCTGCATTAGTGGGAAGGCGGGGTTTGTTATTAGTGTTAACAAAATTTAAAACTTTCCGTTAAAAGAAGAAAACAAAAATAAAAAGCAGTATAATTGGAAAAACAAACTAAACAAAAAGACATTTTGATGACCCCAAAACTAACGAGAACAAAAATGGAATAAAATTGAAATTATTTTTGTTTTTATACACAGTTTATATTATACAGTTTAAAACCTTTACAACTCGCCTTCATTAAACATGAAAATATGAATATTTCTTCTCATTTATGTAACATTTTATGTTGTTTACACTCAATATTTTAGCCTATTTTTAAGATTTACGCATTTCAATTTCAATTTCAAAACAAAATTTCATACATTTGAATTGTGCAATGTTTAAATAAATTAAATTAATACTTTATAAATATTTAGTTTTTTATTGCATTTTATTAAAGATTACTCCATTCAATTTGATGGAATTTTGTTATAAATTTAAATGTGTAAAACTTTGTTTCTTTTATTTTTTTAAACGTTTACTGCATTATTTTGCATTACCAAAGTGACACCCTGTAATGCGATAATTTATTTATTTTTCCTCCCATTTTCTCCTAATTTGGAATGCCCAATTCCCAATGTACTCTAAGTCCTCGTGGTGGCGTAGTGACTCGCCTCAATCCAGATGGCGGAGGACGAATCTCAGTTGCCTCCGCGTCTGAGACCGTCAATCTGCGCATCTTATCACGTGGCTTGTTGAGCGTGTTACCGTGGAGACATAGCACGTGTGGAGGCTTCACGCTATCCACTGCGGCATCCATGCACAACTCACCACGCGCCCCACCGAGAGCGAGAACCACATTATAGTGACCACGAGGAGGTTACCCATGTGACTCTACCCTCCCTAGCAACAGGGCTAATTTGGTTGCTTAGGAGACCTGACTCACTCAGCACGCCCTGGATTCGAACTCGAGACTCCAGGGGTGGTAGTCATCGTCTTTACTCGCTGAGCTACCCAGGCCCCAATGTGAAAAAATAAAACTAAACTAAAACTAACAGTCAGGTACCATAAAACTATTTTAATCATTATGTAATAACATTAAAAAAATTCCATCTGTTTCACTTGTCACATTAATTTCTACCATTTCAACTCTATTTTCTTCATTAAATTCATATTTATTTAAATACTTATACTTATTTAAATGTAATATTTAAATTCAAAGTAGTCAAAAAAAGTGTAATTACCTTACCAACACAAGCTGTAACATTGGCACAACTTAAATTTGACTTAAAATTGAAGGCAGCAATTAAACTTTTACATTTTCAAAATAAAAGGTTTACATTTTATTGGGTTAAATTTTTTTTTTTTTTTTACAGTGTAAAGTGAAAACTAACAAAAATGTCACTTAACTGAAAAAACAACCTGAAAACAAAATAGAAATTAAAACCAAATAACTAAAAAAAATTAAAATACGTTGTTTACACTCAAAACAATATTTTACCCTATTTATAAGATTGATGCATTTCAATTTCTTAACAAAATTCCATCAAACTGAATTGAGCAATGTTTCACAAAATTAAATTAATAAAAATTAAATTATTTTGTTTATTTATCATATTTTATTAAAGATTACTCAGTTCAATTTGATGGAATTTTGTTATAAAATTGAAATGCGTAAAACTTAAAGAAAATAATGTTTTAGTGTAGTTAACGTATGTTGCATTATTTTGCATTACCATAGTTAATGTGTTTTAAAACGGTAATTTCTGGCAATCACAGCTGCCAGTTTTTTACCGAAAATTTAACAGGATTGTTTTTATAGCGTAGTCCTAAAACACTAAAAACCTAAAGCTAAAATAAAACCAAAATATACTGAAAAAGTGAAACTAAATCTAACAGTCATTTACCATAAAACAGTTTTAATCATTACGTTATAAGATACATTTTTTCCATCCATTTTACTTGTCACAATGATTTTTACCTTATCTTTTATGAGTTTTGAAAGTTTCAAATCGATTTTCTTAAATTCATTTTTATTTAAATACTTATTTATTTAAATTTATGAGTTAGATTTGACTTAAAATTGAAGGCAGCAATTAAACTTTTACATTTTAAACAACTTTTCAAAATAAAAGTTTTAAAATTTATTGGGTTTAAATATATATATATATATATATACAATTTCAAAGTAAAGTGAAAACTGAAGAAACAAACTGGAAATGAAAACTAAATTAAATATATATATAAAAAAAACTAGAATAACCCTGATCGAGACTTCATAGAGACTTTAAATGTGTTTGTATTTCAAGTGTACTGTATTTGTTCAGCAAATGTCAAATCTAGTGTGTATGTTTGCACAATACCTCGATCTCAAACACATCTTGTACCAATAAAGCATTTTAAGATCTAACACAGACTTTACAGCCTCTTATAAACAGAAGACTGATCTGACAGCTGTAAATGATTTTTCACCACTAATGTCTAATAATGGGAAGTAAAACTGTGAAAACATGCCATCTGACTTTTTGACAGGTGTTTATTCCCTAAAGTTTAAAATAATTTTCACACATCCACGAGTGAGTCATGGCTTAAAGAAACAGTACAGCCAAAAATTAAAACTGGGTCATTTATTCAACCTCAATATTTTCCATACACTTAAAGCAAACCTCAATTTTTTAATAAACAGTTTCGGTATTATGTTACTTAAAACATTAAATACAAGCTTCTACTCACCGTACCAACTTGTGTCTCTACCAGTCGACCTCAGTTATTTCTTTATTCAGATAGACACCTGTGTTAGCTCACATATTACTCGACGCACAGCTGCTTTTAGAGACACTCACGGTTTTGATCTTTGCGAAACCACACCCTTGTACCTCCTTCACATTCCTGCCTATGTCACCCACCCCAGCATTAATTACTGGTTATGAGTTGGCCCCTACAATAGACCCCAGGCTTGCCAAGGTGATATGAAAGACTCCCACATCTGAGCAGAACATTGTGTTGATATCAGACTAATAGATCATGAAAATAGTAAAATGAGAGACGACATTCGGCTTATCGATGAGCTGAGAATGTTACTTAAAAAGTTTTACATCTTAAGAGATTAATAGTTTTTTTTTCACATATATGTTTTAACTCACATGAGATGAAGACTCATAGTCTCACAGTCATATCTGTAGCTTAGAAAAAGCCACTGACAAACCGTTTCTTGCCAGTTAATAAATAAAAACTTCATGCATCCACACCACTAGGTGTCAGTATAAAGTTCAAGCCTATTGTTGTATTAGTTGCTAAGGAAGCCAAATACGAGCTTGCGAAACCTACACATGAAATTAATTAGTATATTTGTACATTTTCTTTTTTTTTTTGTGTGTGGATTTTTTTTCCCTTTTTCACCCAATTTGGAATGCCCAATTCCCAGTGCGCTTTTAAGTCCTCGTGGTCGCATAGTGATTCACCTCAGTCCGGGTGGCGGAGGATGAATCTGCATTGCCACGGAGACATAGCGCATGTGGAGGCTTCACGCCATCCACCGCGGCATCCGCACTCAACTCACCACGCACCCCACCGAGAACTAACCACATTATAGCGACCACGAGGAGGTTACCTAATGTGACTCTACCCTCCCTAGCAACCGGGCCAAATTGGTTGCTTAGGAGACCTGGCTGGAGTCACTCAGCACACCCTAGGATTTGAACTAGTGAACTCCAGGGGTGGTAGCCAGCGTATTTTACCACTGAGCTACCCAGGCCCCTATATTTGTACATTTTCTGATAAAAATATGAGTGGTGCTTGCCCATGCCAAATCCATGCCAAGGTCTTGTAGGTGGTTTCCAGGGCATTGCTATGCGGTTGCTAGGTGGTAGGGTTGCCACCCATCCTGTAAAATACGTGATCGACCAGTATTTTATAAGGATTAAATGATGTGTCCCATATCGGATGAATAAGGGACATGAATTGTCCCGTATTTAAGCTGGTCAGATGGCTTCACAGCAAAATCGTTCAAGAGCAGTGTTCACCCCAGCAGGGTAAAGTTAATTTAACTTCGATATTTGAAGGAAATTTTGAATACGGTGGGTAAGGGTCTGTTTGAAAAGTCCACACATCATACTAAAACATGCTAAAACTGCGGAGGGGGTATGGTACTGGTTAACACCTGTATGGGAAGTTGCGTAAAGTCGGCCAATCAGATTAGAGCTTCAGACGGTCAGTAAACGGACTGTGGGCGATTCGAGGGTGTGACGTCTGAGGTCTGAGACTACTAGACATTGTACTCACGGGTCGTTTGAGGCGACAGTTTTCAGCCTTTTTGAATCACTGCAAAATTAATGTTATGTTGCTGTTTAAACAATGATATCACTGGTGCTTTACAAAGAGTTTGAAAGCTTTGTGTAGAGCAATGAATCCCACAGTAAAAATTAATCAACTTTCTTTTTTTTCACTACACAGAATGTAAATTTTTTACCATCTCTTTCTGACTGAAGCCATCATCATGTTTGATGATGCCAGTAAACACATATGAAGTAAACACATTGATTTCCTCTGCTGACTCAGGAGAGGGTTTCCGGGGTTATTGCAGAGAAAGCAAAGAACAAAGACCTGTAAGTAAAAACGAGAGGGATTGAATCCACCAAGCCCTTGAGCTCAGCAATAATATCAAGCTTTATTGAAAGCTAGATAAGAAAATGCTGTCTGATTAAAGATTAACACTCTGTTTTGAAAAGTAATGAACATTTTCTTATAAGGGATAGTGCTCCCAAAAGGAAAATTCTGTTGTCAATTACGTGTTGTCATTCGTCATCTAAAGCCATACGATATCTTTGTGCGAAGAACAGACCGAAATTTAAGTCATTATTCTCTTAAACCCTGCTCTCCCCAAAATTACAAATTTGGCCAGAATTAAAAATTGGCGCGTCATGCTCCATTACTCGACTTTTGCTTAACCTCGTGTGACCCCACGTACACATGCGTGGATGTTGTATTTTGGCTTCGCTATACGCAACACATAACTTAAATTCATTTAAACTGACTGATCTCAGTTCAGGAGACTCTGTGCTGTCAGTAAAGGGTCAAACTTTCATGTGACAAAACAACATGGTGCTGACCACAGCGGAGTTTGTCTTTGGGAGAAATGGCAACAAAACTACATCTAATAAGAAACCTAATAAAGTTTTTACACTGAATCCTGTTTAAGTCAAAAGACTAGAGTCTCTAGTTTCATCCGATATGCCATTTTTAAAATTTGAGCAATTTATTGTAAAATGCCACGTTGCTAAACACAATAAACACTAATGTGTACTTTAGCGCACTTTTCCTTAGAACTCCTTTATTTACTGTGTATTATCACATTGAGAATCAATGGGTTTATCCAAAAGCTGAAAAATGTTGATTTCAGAGGCTTTATATGGTGTTAGGATGAAAATAAGGTGCATTTCGAACTGTTCGGAGACCAGTGCAGACAGACAGCACACTGGAGGTTAAGTCATTCGCTAAATAGGGAGCAAGGGAGCATCCTATAGCTCTCTATGCAGCTAAGTGCATTCACTCCTAAAATCCGACCAAAAGTTCAGTTTCAGGCTGCAAATGATGTTTTGGAGCACTCAACATTTTTGGCAGACATGTGACAATGATAATCAGTAGATAGATTCAGAATTTATCATTTTATTTGAACATGGTTGGCAGTGATTGGATGATGCTGGACATTACTTTAAATCAGAATTATGCTAATTGCTGATGTAATTTCTGTAATGTCTCAAAAACATGAATAACCGGGGCCTGGAGTTCGCTAGTTCGCTAGTTCAAATCCCAGGGTGTGCTGAGTGACTCCAGCCAGGTCTCCTAAGCAACCAAATTGGCCCGGTTGCTAGGGAGGGTAGAGTCACATGGGGTAACCTCCTCGTGGTCGATATAATGTGGTCCGTTCTCGGTGGGGCGCGTGGGGAGTTGAGTGTGGTTGTCTTGGTGGATGACGTGAAGCCTCCATACGTGCTATGTCTCCGTGGCAACGCGCTCAACAAGCCACGTGATAAGATGCGCTGGTTGACGGTCTCAGATGCGGAGGCAACTGGGATTCATCCTCTGCCA
Source organism: Myxocyprinus asiaticus (assembly GCF_019703515.2). NCBI lineage: Eukaryota > Metazoa > Chordata > Actinopteri > Cypriniformes > Catostomidae > Myxocyprinus > Myxocyprinus asiaticus. The sequence continues at coordinate 4,131,239 of NC_059392.1, read as the reverse complement.
CCCGGACTGAGGCAAATCACTACACGACCACAAGGACTTAAAAAAGCACATTGGGAATTGGCCATTCCAAATTGGGAGAAAAAGGGGAAAAATCCAAAAAAAAACAAAAAAAAAAACATGAATAACGAACACTCCTGGAAACAAAATAAACAATTTAATAAAAAAATAAATCTGACTTTCTATAGTTTGCTATTATTTAAAATTTCACAACTTAGTCCCACTGTCCAAATATGTGGACATCGATTTTTAATAAAACTATTTGCTCTAGATTTTATTTTTCTAGTGGCTACTAGTTACAAATCAAAAAGGGAAATGGAAAATGCACACAGCAGTCACTCTCGAGTCTCAGGAGGTTAAAATATAATTTTAACATTCAGTTAACAGTTATTGCTTTATAGTTATAAAAATGTATAGATAGCAACCTGAACAGACTGATCGCAATGTGAATTCAGCAAAAGTAGACTGAAAGTTTTGCTGCTGAAACTGCTCTGAACTTACTGAAATTTGAACAACTGCCCCCAGTGGCTGAAGCTGGAAGTGTTGTTGTGGTGAAATGTCCACAGAGTGGCCACAAAATCGAACTGTATTTTTTTAGTAGGAAGTTGTTATTAACAATTTTTTATTGATTCCAATCATAAAACATACAAACACAACATAAAATACGGATTCAATTATTCACATTAAACCCCTCCCCCAGAACATTCCCCCCACCCCGACACAAACACGCACTACTGTGGTCACCAACAACTAGAACATAAAAATTTAAAGAAATTGAATAAAAATAAAACATTAACTATATCTATCTATCTATCTATCTATCTATATATATATATATATATATATATATATATATATATATATATATATATAATTATTTTTTATTTTTTTCAAACAACATCAATAATACACATACTCAACTAAACTACAAATCCCTCTCCACACCCCTCCCCGAGAACCCTCCAAAAAAGTCAAATACCCCCCCCCCACCACTTCCTGACAAACAAATCCCATTTCCCCAGCCTTCTAAAAATCACCTCCTCAAACGCCGCCACCCTACCACTCCCTAAACGAGGGTGCCCCAGCCGACTTCCGTCCCCTGAGGATGATTCTTCTGCCAATCATGACTGCAGCTAGGACCCAACTTTTTAAATATCTATCCCCAGTGTTAATACCCCTCCCATCACCCAGGATACAGAGTCTGGGGCAAAACGAAAATTGAGAGTCCAATACCTCACACATAAAGCTCTGAATCCTCAACCAAAATTCTTGGATCTTAACACATCCCCAAAAAACCTGTGTTGTGTCCCCATCTTCTGATTGGCATCGCCAGCAGGTGGGTTTGTCTTTAAGACCCAGCCTATACAATCTAGTCCAGTAGAATTGATGCAAAATCTTGAATTGCATAAGGCGCACCCTTGCATCTCTAGATGCAGACTTGAAATTTTTTAGAACCCTAGCCCACACTCCTTCATTCAATACCAAGTTTAAATCTTTCTCCCATACTCTCTTGAGAGAAGCTGAAGTTCCGTCCCCCAGACTCTGAATTAGCAGGGAGTAATACACTGATGCTTCATGACCTTTTCCAAAAGCAGTAATCAACTCTCCCAGATTATCTGCCGCTTTAAGAGGGTGTAAACCACTCCCAAAAACAATCCAGAGCAGGTGGTGCAGCTGTAAATACCTAAAGAACTGAGATCTAGGAATTTTAAAATGTTGAACCAAATTTTCGAAAGATCTCAACACTCCACTCTCATATAGGTCACCGAGTGTAGTAACCCCCCTCATTAATATGTAATTTTGGGTTCAGCCATATTCTCAAGGCTAGATTTAAATAAATGTCCAAATTAAACACTCTGGACACTTCTGTCCAAACCGCGTACAAATGCGAGATAACGAGGTGTGACTTAACTTCTCCGGTTAGTTTAATAGAAAGGCTTTGCAGCGGTGAAATAGTGGCAAGGATTTCATGTTCAATACAAAACCAGGGAGGGGCTCTCTCAGGTGGAAGCGACCAATGAGCCAAATGTCTGAGATCGAATGCATAATAATAAAACAAAATCTTGGGTAGGCCTAGCCCACCTTTGTCAGTCGGCCTATGCAACTTACTGAAATGTAATCTGGGACGTTTACCATTCCAGATAAAGGTCTTCGCTATGCTATCAAATTGCTTGAAATAAGAGAGGGGGACATCTATAGGGAGAGACTGTAGCAGGTAGTTGAATTTTGGAATACAGTTCATTTTAATAACATTAACCTTCCCAATCATTGATAAATGTAATGAATTCCACCTGCCCACATCGCTCGAAAAACGTTTTATTAAGGGGTCAAAATTAACTCTAACTAAATCACACAAATTTTCTGGGAATAAAATGCCCAAATACTTAATGCCCTGTTTGGGCCACTAGGAGGTGCCCAGCTGGAAAGCCGTTACTGGGCAGTACGCTGTCAGAGCCAAAGCATTGGATTTAGACCAACTGACTCTGTATCCTGAGAACTTGGAAAAGGAATTAATAATTCTGTGTAGGCAAGGCATAGATCTAGTGGGGTCAGAGACGAATAATAAAATATAATCTGCGTAATGTAAAAGCTTATTCGCCATACCTCCCACCACAACCCCTGGAAAATCATCCTCCTTTCTTATCACGGCTGCTAATGGATCCAGGGCAAGACAGAACAATAATGGGGAAAGAGGGCAACCATTTTTTAGTAGGAAGTAATATAATTCAGTCAACAGGAATGCATATTTTATTGACTCAACACCAAATCCCAACCATCAGTGGAGTTCAAATGTAATTTTAGAGTGAAAATACAACCTTCGAATCGCACTTATCAGTGTTTATGTGAACACAATTACTTCCTGGTTTCCACGGGATAAGAACCCATGTCTCATAGGTAGTTTGCACAAGGCACTATCAGCTGCTGTGGTTGGTGCCAGACGGGCTGGTTTGAGTAGAACTGCTGATCTCCTGGGATTTTCACGCACAACAGTCTCTAGAGTTTACTCATTTTTGGGTGAACTAATCCTTTAACTGAGTACACACTGTATTCTTTCAGAGGAAAGGATGCATACATATGTTACCTTTTATTCCTGGACATGTCTGTTCCTCTCCAGGGGCCCGTGACTCTTTTGGTCAGGACAGTGGACAGTTCGGTGGGGAGGAAGGTCACCAACAGCAACAGGACATGGGCTCTTGGCACAGCGAGAATCAAGAAAACATGCGTCAATGCAGAGAAAACTATGATAGTGCCCAAGGACGTCAATGAAATGGGTTACATGGATTTTTCTAAACAAACCCATTTAAAACAAAAACACACACACACACACACACACACACACACACACACACACACACAAAGAGTCATTTTGGATATTTATTTTCTCTGTTACAATCTAATCATAAACCAAAATGTATAGGCTATGAAACATTTATGGTACAACTGAGAGTTTGAGACATTCCAGTTAGAATAGCTAAATATTTGAATTACTGTTGCCTAATGAGCCTGAGTTTTGATTATGGAGTATCATCTGAAAGCAATTAAGCAGAGGGCCCCTTTATGCTAACAAATCAGCCCTACACACATTCACACTGGCCATGCTCAGAACAGAATACTAACATACTGCTTCTTGCATGCTACACAGCATATACTACATTGCATACTACCATACTATTTCTGCAGTATTCTTGTGCACATTTTCAGTATGCATAAAATATTGTCTCATCTTGACCTTCCATTTCCAGTGTCATGAATAAACCAGAAGTAATATCAGCTGTGATTTTTAGCTTTTACTTAACTATTTATTTGATCATCATGAGACATTATTACACAAACCAGAATTATAAATGCAAAATAGTCATTTGCATCCAGTCACATACCGAAAATTTGCTGGCTATACACAATATAAATAATGCATACTCCAAAAATAGTAAGAGTTGTATAGAACACAAATTACAAACATACCCATTGTGTACTTAAAGGTGCTGTATGCGATTTTAGCTGTTCTACTTCCATGAGACTGAGCCTTTGGATTAGCCATGCCCCTCTTTTCAAAACCCACACTCTAAAGATACCAAATGAGCTTTATTGAGACCGACATCGTGCAGAAATGGTTGTCAAAAACAACAGCTGCAAAATGGCGCCCTCAACTGACAACTGTTATGAACAACATGGCATAAAAATGGCATTAAGCCTTATTAATTTGCTGCAACTACAATACTATGTGAAAATGATTGACAGGTCGAAAGCATCGGAGACCGTGGCCCGTGGACACATTTTTGTTTGCTGTTTACTGAGTTTAGAGCTGTCACAGACACTGCGAGGTATCTCACGGCACTTATTTCATTAATATATTTCAGGGAGTAGGACATTTTTTTGCATGTCTTTCCATGAAAAAAATCGCTTAAAGCACCTTTAACAGAGCTATGACTAAAATATATCTAATATTGGTCTGTAATTTTATCTGTAACTTCCATGCAGTACTATCAGTTGAGGCCATTCTTATGTGGGAGTTTGATTCGAGATTTGGGACTGTTTGGATATTGTTTCATACACGCTGAAGCAGTTTGAGTAACAGATTCATATGATAGAGATTATGAGTCTCCAAGCACATCAGAGTCCATCACAGCTCGTTTATGATCTCTCCAAGGAAATCACAGCTTGTCCTTGGAAAATAGAACGGGAATACATGTCCGAATTAGAGTAGGTGTTGGCATCACATTGTGTGGTTTAAAGATGAAATCATGGACATGGAATTCAGATTCCTACAGCAGTGATAACCATGACAACAACACCATAATCCTAAAGTGGGTAATTGGATCTCTTAGGCCACGTTACAATTTTCCAAAGTATGTGGTAATGGAGAGCGTTTTTGAAGTGCTTCGTTTTTGGTGGAGGAAAACAGCGTTCTAGTGTGGATGAGGCGTCATTGTAGTGAAATTAACCCATTTTAACAGCAATCTTTTTGTTAGTTTCCTAACGTTATTGTTTTCCAATGCATGTGTTAATAGACAGTGGAGGAAAACAGTGTTCTATTGTGGAACTCATGGGCTCTATTTTAAGAGTGCTAGCGCTATGGCATAAGTCATAAGTCATACACGCAAAGTCACGGTGCTGGCCATGAGGTTTTGGTACTTTTGTACAAGCGTGCGCTAATTCTCGGCGCAAGTGGGTTTGGGAAAATTGCATGCACAAAGCGCTATTGGGCTGGGTCAAGTGCAATTTAACTCTTCTCTGCTTATCGCACCGTCTGCATCCTATTACATAGTTCAGTCCCTGTCAAGCACCTGCCATATAAACAAAGACAGCAAATTCATTAGAAGTTGGTTGTGTAAATGGACCGTATGCAATGAATTAGAAAAATAGAAATATGGATTTACGTTCTTTTGTGCATTACAGGATTTGGATTTACACTCCGTTAAATTATAGAGAATGTAAGTATATTTAATCACTTTCATCTACTCACACACAAATCATGGCTAATATTAACAGTGATTGTTTTGGGATGCACCTCACTTCTACCGGTCGATTTAGATTTTTAAAATGTTTTATTCATTTCTTGATTATAATTACACTTCAAACAAAATGAATATGTATATATATATATAAATCATACTAAATCCAAAAATTTTACACTTTCCAACTTCTTCCACCAGCCCCTTTTGCAGTGACTTAAAATCAACAGGTGGAAAAATACCAATACAAATTAGATCATAAATACAATTGTGAACATAAACATAATAATAATTGAAAAATATACTATGAATTAATTATAGTTTAACATAGTTAGAATAGCGAATTCCACTTTGCGCCATTTCATTAACATACAATACACCCACAGTTGGTGTGCATACTCCCCCAAATTGTGCAAACACTCCAATGCACGTCCACTTGCGCGTCGTGCTGGCACAACAGTTGCGCTTAGAATTAGCGCTCTCACGAAAATTAGAGAAGACGTTGCGCACAGTTGTAGTGCTGCGCTTTGCACACTCACGAAAATATATTTTAACACCAATCCATTTTCAGTATCTTAACATTATGGTTTTCGAAAGTATGCAGTTTTCAAAACGCTGTTTTCAATGGAGGAAAATGGCATTAGTGCGGATGAGAGGTGTAAACGTAGAGAAATTAATGGGTTTTAACACTAATCCATTTTCAGTTTCCAAATATCATTGTTTTCCAAAGTATGTGGTATTAAGGAGCATTTTAGAAATGCTTCGTTTTTGGAGTAGGTAAACGCTGAATGGATGCGCGGTATAAACTTAGCGAAATCAATACGTTTTTATATATATATATTTTTTCAAAGATTAAAGTTTCAGGCAAACAGTTCATGTGAGGACAAAAGATCTGTACAACAGACTGATAAATTCGCTTGTACATGTATTTGTTTGTTGGAACATGAAGGAAAGGGTAAAGACAGAGATCAGACTGCTTGACAGAACAATAGAGTTCACCTGCAGGACACTGGAGAAATACACATTGTGGTAGGGGGAAAAGGCTGGAGAGATAGAATAGCTTTGAAATTTAGTATTTAATTGTGTTTGACTGTGGACAGAACTTAATTTAAATAAACAGAGAAGACTGAGAAAGCAAGAGAGAAGTAACGTTTCGTTCCCCTTGTGGTACAAGAGAGGTAAATACTTTTAAGACTAAAAATGTTAGGGGGCCTGGGTAGCTCAGCGAGTAAAGACACTGACTACCACCCCTGGAGTAGCGAGTTTGAATCCAGGGCGTGCTGAGTGACTCCAGTCAGGAGTCACTCAACCAACTGACCCGGTTGCTAGGGTGGGTAGAGTCACATGGGGTAACCTCCTCGTGGTCGCTATAATGTGGTTCTCGCTCTCGGTGGGGCACGTGGCGAGTTGTGCGTGGATGCCGCTGAGAATAGCGTGAAGCCTCCACACGCGTTAGGTCTCCATGGTAACACGCTCAACAAGCCACGTGATAAGATGCGTGGATTGACAGTCTCAGACGCGGAGGCAACTGAGATTCGTCCTCCGCCACCCGGACTGAGGCGAGTTACTACGCCACCACGAGGACTTAGAGTGCATCGGGAATTGGGCAATCCAAATTGGGGAGAAAATCCCACCCCAGAAAACAACAAACAAACAAAAGTTAAAGGATTAGTTACAAAATAAAAGTACAAAATTCTGATGATAAAATATGATAGAGTGTGTATGTGTGTGTGAATTATCTCTTTAAATCTGACTTGAATAAATGGGCACACATGATATACATTTAGAGGTGGTATTTTCTTTAATGCCATTATCATTTCAACAGTAATAAATAAAGACTGCCTCTACAGTGAGAGGGGCGGGGCTTCTCACAGTGATTGGCAGCACTATGTCACTCAGTGACTCAATCATCCAATCAAGGACTGGCAGCATTCTCATCATCCACTCAGCAATAACAAATCACAGCGTGGTAAACAGCCATTGATTCTCCCCTACTGGCTGAAAAGAAAGCAGATTCACGTGTATAGGGACTACATGCAAAATGTAAGGCTGTAGTTTAAAATGTACTAATCCTAACTGCAATGATCTGTGAAGTTTTGCTTTGGCAATGCCCACTGATTAAAGCATTCAAATACAACCTGATCATTCAGCTTGACTTCATGACCTGCTCCTGATAAAGTCAAACATTGCTAAATATTCTCTACTTCTATGACCATATATATATGTCAAACAAACACTCATACACTCATATACAAACCACACTTAGTGTCTTGGCCGTACAGCCCATAATAATAGTCTTTAAGACATACATGTGGCAGATTACAAGAAACGTAGAGTCAGGACATCATTATCAGGCCGTGGCCTCTTCTCAGGCAGCCAGAATATCTTGCGGTCTGTTTGTTGGGATTCCACACAACACGCATTGAGCCCTCCCAAACTTAGGGGGCGCCACACAGCAAGCGTGTCCAGGATCCAGCGGTTGGGAGGAAAATGAGGAAGGACGGAATCTTCGCAGGAGGCAAACAATGGCGTCAAGCCTCACAGATGACGACTGGAAAATCAACATGGATGCAAGGGTGATCCAACCTTATGGTTCCCTACAGAGAGAATTTGCACGAGATGAGTCATAATAATAATAATAAAAGAATTTTTTAAATGTTTAAAAAATTGGCCATGATTAATGTAAATAGAACATGCATCTGTTGACAGAATGTTGTCGTTTGTTGAAGAAATCTTCCCGCATTAACAAACCTGAGGTATGAGATTCTTGTGGATTCGTTTTAGTTTGGCTTTCTTACGGCCGTTTTTAGTCACTACCGTTTCCTCGTAGAACTCGTGAGCCAGGTCGCCGTCTTCATCGAAGTACAAAGAGCTACACAACACAAACACAAATAAAAAACATAAATATGCGAAGTTAAAGACACATATTTCGCAGCTCACTGGAATACTTGATTGTGATCACAAAATTCTGTGGTCAAATAATTTTATAACTGACGATTTCCTCCATAGCTAAATATATTTCTTGCAACCTTCTGTTTCTCATTTTCTTCCTACATCAGTGTTAATTTTTTCACAGTTTTTTGTTTTAGTCATAGTTTTAGCCTTTTGACAATAATGTCCTTTAAAATCAGTCAGTATTACGTCATCTCATATTCATTACTTTTAGTCTGACGAAAATGACCATTTTAGTCAAAAAAATAAAATCTTTTAGTTGACGACCATGTGCAAAATGGACAAAAAAGTGTGTCAAACTGTAACAGACCAAACTTTAATCAAATATTCAAACATTTAGGGAAAAAATTTATAAATATTTTCTAATTTAAAAATGTATCGAACATATAACTATACATAGCCTACCGTCCATGTTGTGAAAAAAACCGAGCTCCTCAAATAATAACGAACAGACTGAAGTATTAGCTACTTTTTAGAAGTTAGTCTACTGCACTCTGAATTCTTCAAGCTTTACAGACTTATTAATTTTCCGTGAAAGGATATTACATTGCGTTTAATTATCGTCATGATGCGCCTTTTTCGTCTCGTCTTCGTTATCATTGATGAAATTAACACTGTCTTACATAATACAATAATTTAAACAATTAAATATTTAATATTTATTCAATTAAATTAACACATGGTAAATAGCCATATATTAAGTAGGGATGCGAATTATTGAGTACTTTTGTAGTCGAGAACTCTAAACCAAAAAAACGATTAATTGATTACTTGTAAACAGTGTCGGGTAAGTTACTTAAAAATAGTAATCCACTACAAATTACTAATTATTTATCTAAAATTGTAATCAGATTACTTTACTAAGTATTTAATTGGGAAAGTAATCACAGTACTAATTACTTTACTTTCGCATTACTTTCTAAAACACTTTTCCACTCATCAAATTCAAAATAATGTCTATATTTCTTTCTTGTTCATTGTTACACACAAGTCATACACTCAACACCTCACATTTCTCGTTACGGGGCCATAATTCATGTATTCAACATAAATAATATATTAGACACACGCATAACCCTATAATGTACTTAAAAGTAATTAAATTAAAAGTCAGAATCTGTAATCTGATTACAAGAATTATAAAATGTATTACACTACCTTTTTGACTAATAAGTAACCTGATTACAGTAACTAATTACTTTGTAATTCAATTAGACCCAACACTGCTTGTATAACAGGTATGACACAAATTAAATGTATATTTTGTTTTATTAACAAACATTACCAAGAATGGTTTCTAAATAAGCTAATTTAAACACACTGTATCGTTTGAAAAAAAAAAAAAAAAAATAAAAAAAATAAGCATTAATTCAGTTATGATTACATTTCGTTACGTTACAATACAATACATTAACGACTTGGTTGTAACTGAGATTTGGTGAGACATTTAGAGGGAAAGTACAGTATAATTCAGCATTGCCTACAGCAGGCAAATATGCAAAGAAAATGTATTTGCAATTTACGAGTAGTACTTTTAATAGTCGATTACTTGGTGCTGAACGAGTACTCGATTATTCGATTACTTGTAAATATCCCTATTATTAAATGCAATTATGTACGGTCAAAATATACCATATCAGGGCGATACAATTCCGATCAGCCTGTATAACAAAAACCAGAAATATTTATATTTCGAAAACGATAGTTGCGAAAGCTTGTTTTCCACACTGCGCTTTCCTTCTCTTGCTCAGTGTAATTGCCACGGCAGTCCATTTTTGCTGTTTGAGATCAAGTCGCACGCCTGGAGTTGTGGTTATATTTACCTCTTCCTGGTAAACACGAAAGGCGTTGCATTTCGGATGCTCCGCACCCTGGCCAGACTCTGATCTAGGCCGTCTTTGGCAGGTTCATCGCCGCCACCCAAACCAGAGAACGGCCAGTAACCTTTACCTTTAGACCCACTACCGCCCATTATGGGCTGCAGAACATTCTCCCCCTGTTCGGGTATTCACACTCAGAACGGATTTGAAGGCCTGAAAGAAGAAAAACAGGCAATTATTTGACTTTTATTGTTAAATATTGACCTATTTGACGATGTAAAGCTGTCAGTCAAAAATAAAATATGACTACTTATGATGGTGGGAAAGTACGTACATAGATCATTTACAGCTTTTCTATATGTGCAGCTGATATGAAGTACTTAAGGGAAATTATAGCAAATATTTTATTATTATTATTATTATGCATTCAGCTATTATGAGCTAAAGTGTACCTAGACACTACATGGAATAGAAATATTTTAAAATTAATTTGTCACACCACATGACCATTTAAAATGAACTAATGAAGGCAAAAAGGTGATTTAAAAGGTAAATAGATACAAGACCTAAAATATTTTAACCTAAAATCTTGATGTTGATAAAACAAAAGTCCATAAACATGTTATAGGTTATATCATCAACCACTATTATAGATAGACGCATATTCATCATGAATTATATTCTTACACCCTTAATAAATTATTTAATTGGACATTATTTTACATAACAGATATTTTTACATCAGTATTAGAATGTAGCATCTTTAGAAAAATTACAGATTGTGTTTGACACTAAAATAATTTAGCAAATATATATTTTTTTAACTATATTTCACTACTTAAATGTTACATTGCGTGTTACTATCAACAACTAACTCGAAGGTTCATTATTTTATTTTATAATTTTCTACATGTGTGTAGCTTTCATGCTAATACAGCTGACATTATTATAATGTCCTACGTTATTTGTTTTTATAACACAATAATAATGTCATTTTTTTTCATGACACTTACTTGAATAGAGTCTCCCGATGTTACTTGAAGTGTTGCAGAAGAAATAAAGCGGATTAATTTGTTCAGATATATATTTTTTGTGTTTAGAGTCACAGACGAACCGCTGCAGATTTGAGCGTGAATCAGAACACTACAGCTTCAACCGGAAATACAGAACTGCTTCCTTGATAAAGAAAATAGAATAAAAGTTCAGTAGAATTTACAGAATAAAAGTCCTCAGAATTAATTGCTTTATTCGGTGTTCCTACCGCTAATTTGTCCAGTGATTTTTCCAATCGTTTGTAAATACTGGATAAGGATTTTTCTTAAAAAAAAAAAAAAAAAAAAAAGTAAAAAGTCGCACTCAAAAAGAGCAATTTCTAGCTTATTAAATATTCATACCCAGAAAAATTATATTCACTATAAAATGTTCCATTATTTTAATAATTTACAGGCCTGGAAATCACATTTTCCAGGTTTACAATCAATTATGGATAGGTGGTCCTCATTACATTTTTTATTTTCAATTTATTATCATTGTTTCCTTGTATATACTTTATTATGATCAAGAATTATTGTTAGAATTTTATATCATGTTAATAAAACATTTTTAAAAATGTTATTATTATTATTATTATGACTCATCTCACGCAAATTCTCTCTGTAAGGAACCATAAAGTTGGATCACCCTTGCATCCATGTTAATTTCCAGGTTTTTTCTCAAAGTTTATTTACCGTCATAGCATTACTTTTATTTAATTTCATATAATTAATCCTTCATTTTCCTTTGATAATTTCTGAAATTTATTTTTATCATGAAAACAGCTACAAAGTGATAAAATTGCAATAATAATACATTTTATTTTTCATGCAATGTCACATAATTAAAAAAATTAAGATGCTTTCTAATCAAAATATTAAATGATTTCTGAACATTTGTTCATAATATGTCATATTGTCAATTTAGTCATATTAAAGGGGAAAAATATATCATTTTTATTTTCATTTCAGAAAAAACTCAATATCTTTACATGGGTACATCAAAATCTGACAAAACAGTAAAATAATCCTATTTGCAGTTTAAACCTCCAAATGATGCATCTTAAAATACTCTTTAAAATATTTTTCTCTGCATTGTTATATGCATTCACCACAAACAAATAATCTGCCTTTCAAACAGGAAGACATCACTCCACTGAAGCAGACATTTAACTGAATCTACAGTTAAGCTACAACAGCAATATTTCTTCCAGTGTAAAGTCACTCTCCTCACACGCCCACAGTCACACTTAAACACACGCTGCTACTCCTCTCTCTCACTCCATTTCCCTTTCGTTTACAACCCCTATCATGCCCTCTAATGGATTCGACCATTTAAGGACAAAGGGTTCTTCCACACACTCTTTGGATTCAAACAAGCTGTGTATGAGTACGGTTCCTTTTCATTTTCTTTCATTTCTGAGGTAAAAAAAGCAGCCCGTGTACATTTCAGCCAGGTGTGCTACAATTCTTGATAGCCTCTTTCATCTTTTCCCGCGCCAGAGTGTAGCGTTGCACAATCTGTCGAACATAATCCTCTTCCTCTCTCTGCAGTATACGCAGGAAGTTCTGGAGTTCAGGAAAACTGAATGCATCCCACTGTGAGAAGAACAAAGAATATCAAACCAGTTATGTGGAATACTTATGTACCTCAGTTTGTAAACAAACAAAAAAGTGTGTATAGAAATGCATTTACAATAGAAGTCTATGGGGACAATATTATGTTGCTAACCCTAATTATTGTATATGTTTGCCCCACTGGGTCTAATCCAATTACAAAATAATTAGTTACTGTAATCTAATGACTTATTAGTCAAAAAAGTAGTGTAAAACATTTTAAAATTCTTGTAAATCCTGTAATCTTGTTGACACGGCGTCTAAAAAACATGCCGCTCCTGCGCGAAACGCTGAAGAAAAGTGTAATACGCAAAAACACATTTGGTGTAAACGGCACCTTAAATTTCCATTCTGGTTTGAATGAATCACACAAAACCTGTCAAGAAGATTTCCAGATGCCTACTGAAATTAAGCCTATTTTTAGGTTGATCAAGATTTTTTGTATTGTCATATTATTTTCATGACAATTACGCACATTTCCAACTGTGCTTCTAATTACTGTACTGCAATATATTTCAATTAGTGATACACTGATATATCGGTCAGGCAATTAATCTGCCAATTTTTTGCCATTTTACGATTATCAGCCGATAACTGTGTTTGCTTGGCTGATTAACAGAAGAGTTAACCTTCTGTCAGTTCCAAAATCTACCAATAGATTTCAATTAGCGATAGACCGATATATCGGTCAGCCGATTAATCAGCCGATATTTGGCCATTTTGCAATTATCGGCATCAGCCGATAAACATGTTTATTTGGCTGATTAACAGAAGTGTTAACCCTGTGTCAGTTCCAAAATCTACCAGTAGATTTTAATTAGTGACAGACCGATATATCGGTCAGGCGATTTATCAGCTGATTTTTGGCCATTTTGCAATTATCGGCATCGGCTGATAAATGTGTTTATTTGGCTGATTAACAGAAGAGTTAACCTTGTGTCAGTTCCAAAATTACCAATAGATTTCAATTAGTGACAGACCGATATATCGGTCAGACGATTAATCAGCCGATATTTGGCCATTTTGCAATTATCGGCATTGGCCGATAAACGTGTTTATTTGGCTGATTAACAAAAGTGTTAACCTTGTGTCAGTTCCAAAATCTACCAGCAGATTTTAATTAGTGATAGACCGATATATTGGTCAGGCCATTAATTTGCCGATATTTGGTCATTTTGTGATTATCGCATCGGCTGATAAATGTGTTTATTTGGCTGATTAACAGAAGAGTTAACCTTGTGTCAGTTCCAAAATCTACCAGTAGATTTGTCAATAGATAGTCAACACTTTCTGATTTCAAGGTTTTTCTTTTTAAGTTTATACAAATTAGTAAATACTGCATAAAATAATGGTTTCTTTCACTTTATACATTTTGTGTACATCTGATTTACTGTTGTTAAATTGTATTATGTTTATCGGCATTTATATCGGCCATCCTGCTCTATAGATATCGGTATTGGCCATTGAAAAACCCATACCGGTCGTCCACTAATTTAAATTTCGATGTATTCACATATCATGGTAGTATTCTTTGTACTGCCTTTCATCTATTGCCATTTAAAAAATAAAAGCAGGACGTATACTTACATTAACTTCCCCAGTTTCATTCTCTTTAAGGACTAAACTGAGGACTTTCTCATTGGGTCCAGCACACAGACGCAGGAAAAGAGGCCGTTCATCATCCGCTAACTTCCTCAAGTACACTGAAAATAATATTATTTAACATTTTAATATATTCCAGATTTGTTAAAGACATACAAAAATCAATAACCATGTGTACCATACCTTGATTCTGCCGCTCGCTGCGTTCGAACAGCGAGAACTTCGCGGGATTATCCACTACGGTGAATTTTTTCAGCAGAGCTTCGATGACCTCTCTGGCGCACGTGCTGGAGCTGATGTGCAGGTGTTTCACCGTGTCTCTGGGCAGGTAAAATGAAGTGCGATGCTTCAGTGCTTTGTCTTCCCGACAACCACCATCCAATCCTGAGGAGGACGACGAGCTCTGTGTAGGTGGGATAGACACAGGCCGGGACAGCTTAAACTGGACCTTTATGAAGCCAGTGTAAGACCCGTCACGGTTCTGAAGATGTAGAACAAGTATGGGACATGAGTGTGAGTAAATGATTATGGGAGGTGTACTGTCCCTTTAAGAAACCAGATTACTCAAAAACATGATCCACTTTGAACTTCATATTTCAACAGGTTTCCTCACCAGAACCATGAAGAGGTTACTGTTGACCTGCGCATTGTATTCTTTCACTTTCTGCTGTAATTCACTGATGGACAGATCCTGCTTCTTCAAGTCTACTTGTTCATCCTGTAGGACAGATAAAGAGGCAGCATGTAATTCTATCAGATGACCACATGAGGCCAGCAAAGTACACAAAAGAGACCGTTTAGTTTGGTTCACACGATATACAACAAATCAACAAGGACTGGCCAGCTTTATGTGGCTTTAACCAAATAAACTTTCATTTTTGTTGTTAATGAACTATCATGTAATAACAATAACTAGTTGTGTTAGCACACCACAACAATCGCAGCAGGAGACGTTGCATACACGTTTTATAAGCACGAGTTTAGGCTACACAGTGAGATACAGCTGGATGCTTTTATAATCAACTCATTGAGACCACAGGAAATCCCTCCCTCTTCCAAAAATAGCTAACAGGAAGTGGGAATACACACACATACTGTTCCACTTACACTCATGCGCCTTCAGAAATTATACAACATATTCAAACTCCCACATTAACTCTGCAAGTACAAAAGCGTCCTACATTTGTGAGATCCCTAGAAATATTTATTAGGTTATATATTTATAGGTTTCTTCCTCATCTACTTAAACAACTTTAATCATCCTCTCCATATATAGGGAGTTTTTCCATACAAATGTCAGCGTTGACTTGCTTACTAAGAGGTTTGTAGGCACTATTCTATTCTATGTATTTTATTAAAAATACATAATTTAAATCATAATTTAGATGCAATTAATAAATGTGTAATCATTTATTTACATCAATTAGCACATATATTACAATTACTTATTTTTATTAAAGTGAAATAATTTAAATAATAATTTAGATGCAATTAATTAATGTGAATAATCATTTATTCACATCAGTTTGCTTGTATATTACTATTACTTAATGTTATTAAAATAAAATAATTTAAACATAATTAAATATTTAACCATTTATTCACATTAATTTGCTCATATATTACTATTACTTACTTTTATTAAAATTAAATAATTCAAATAATAAATTATATGCAATTAATAAATAATTAACCATTTATTCACATCAATTTGCATGTTTATTACTAATATTTAATGTTATTTAAATAAAATAAATGCAATTAATACATATTTAACAATTTATTCACATCAATTTGCTCATATATTAGTATTACTTAATTTTATTAAAATTACAAAAATAATTTATATGCAATTAATAAATAATGAACAATTTATTCACATCAATTTGCATGTTTATTACTATTATTTAATGTTATTAAAATAAAATAAATGCAATTAATAAATGTTTAACTATTTATTCACATCAATTTGCATGTTTATTACTATTACTATTTTAATGTTATTAACATGAAATGATTTAAATACAATAAAAAGGTTGTTTGTTAAAAGTATTACATGTTATAGATGTATTTATTAGAAACATTTAAAGTTTACTGTTCACAAGCTCAACCAGGATGTCGGTAAATTGCTTTTGCCAAAAGCTACAATGTTGTGTTAGAATTATACTTTGCACAATCTAAAGACGCATTACATGTTTAAGTGATACATAAATAAAAATAAACCTGTTCCCATAATATGGTTACAATTATTTGATACAATAATTGAGATTTAATTAAGTTTAAAAAGCAATAACAAGACATGGACAGACTGCAGGGATGCTTTGAATTGATAATCCTGTTTAGTGATGTCATTTAGAAGAGGAAACCCCCCCACAACACACACACACTCACAGTCTCTCCCTCTCTCTCACACACACACACACACACACACACACACTCTCTCACACACACATACGCACACACATACATGCACACACTCACACAACATACACTCATATACACACACACTCATACACACTCACTCACACACTTTCACACAGACACACACTCATACACACTCACACACTTACACACACTTTCACACAGACACACTCATACACACTTACAGTCATACACACTCACACACACACACACTCATACACACTTACACACTCATATATATATACACACACACACACACACACTCATACACACACACTTTCACCCAGACACACTCATACACACTTACAGTCATACACACTCACACACACACACACTCATACACACTTACACACTCATATATATATACACACACACACACACACACTCATACACACACACTTTCACCCAGACACACTCATACACACTTACAGTCATACACACTCACACACACACACACTCATACACACTTACACACTCATATATATATACACACACACACACACACACTCATACACACACACTTTCACACAGACACACTTACAGTCATACACACTCACACACACACACACTCATACACACTTACACACTCATATATATATACACACACACACACACACACTCATCTACACACACTCATACACACACTCACTTACACACACACACAAACACTCACACACTCATAAACACACACACACTCGTACACAGTCACACACACCCACACACACACTCATACACACTCATATATATATATATATATATATATACACACACACACACACACACACACTCACTCACTTACACACACTCATAGACACACACGCACACTCACTAATACACACTTACACACACATTTCCTCTCCCATCAATACAATTACCTTTCATTTAAAATATCACAGAAATACAATACATATGTTTTAAAACAATAAATTAATAAAACATTTAATTTGTTAATAGAATTCTATAAATTATTATAAACATATTTATCTAGTATGTGAACATCATTTAAAAATAAACACGCACGCGCACATGCTTTGTTGGCAAACCGAAAGTGATGCAAGATATCCTTTAGTTCAGTTGTCTCCCGTTAAAATAGGAACATAAATTCGCAAATCTACGCAAAAACACAAAAACAAAATATATATATGGTTCATATTGTATTTGTTGTTATTATGAACACTTGTCTTACTCTGTCTTTGCGTTTCTTGGTCTTTCTGAGTGACGTGCGCGCGGTGTAGAACTGCTCGAACTCGTGCTCGGAGTCGCTCTGGCTGCAGTATCCGCTGCTCGCGCTGCTGCCCCACGTCATGTCGAACCACTCACAATCCGTCATTACCGAACCAAACCGACACCGAGAACACCGGTAGTTTATAAGAGAGGGTGTGTGTGTGTCTATGGATGATGTGGCTGTCTCTCCCTCGTGCAACCGGGATGTAACCGTTAAACTTGATTTAAAACCCCACCCATCAGTTTGCCCCGCCCCCGGATAGAATTTACAGCACACGGAATTTACTCCCTCCATTCAAAACGGACTCCGCCCCCTGAGACCCACCAGAACAAAATAAAATTGAATACAAATTGCTTTATAAAATACTGATTAAAGCGTTTGCTGTATAATAAATATGTTTTAAAAAAAATGATATAAATAATATAATAAAGTATAAAAATAATAAATATAATTAAATATAATATATATCTATTTTATTTATGTTTAAATAAATGAAATACATACAATTATTTTTAATTATTCATTATTTTTTATACATGTAAAAATATAAGTATTTTTAAATAATATTATACATAATATATTATGATTATGATGAAATAAAAACAAAATATTTTATCATATTTGTTGTATATAAAATATAATAAATATATTTATCTTTAAATAAATGTAACAATATATTAAAATACTAATATAAATACAAATATAACTATATATGATTAAACAAAAACATATATTTTATCATATTTATTATATATAAAATGTAATATTTATTTTTAAATAAATATAATACATATAATACATATTATATAATTATATTTAAATATAATTATATAATATGATAAAACAAAAAATTTATTTTATCATTTTTGTTATATAAAAATATAATATATTTATTTTAAATAAATGTAACATAATATATTACAATTATAAGTAAAATATAATTATAATAATATGATTAATCAGAAACAATATATTTTATCATATTTATTATTTATAAAATGCAATATATTTATTTTTAAATAAATGTAATAAATATTATATAATTATATTTAAATATAATTATATAATATGATTAAACCTAACAAATATTTGATCATTTGTTTATATAAAAAATATAATATATGTATTTTAAAATAAATGTAACACATTATATATTACAATTATATGTAAACATTTAAATATATAATATGATTAAACAAAAACAATATATTTTATAACATTATATAAAAATGTAATAAATATATTTACTTTTAAATACATGTAATACAATATAAAATGTATTGTGTTTGTTTATAATGCACTATTTATTTGATACTGTTTTATATAATATAATAGATTGTTGTGCTATTGTATAAGCCCTTTATATGTATGGTCTAAAGAATTACTGGCTCTCAAGAGGATATTATGTATATGTCACATATGGTCCGAATACAGTGTGCTTCTGGGAAAATGTTGCCTGTATTCAAAAGGATTACAAGCAGAAAAAAAAAACCATCATGCAAATGTTGCATTGACAACCATTGACTTTTGCTGAGTTTATAAGTTAATTTACCCATCTGTCACCCTGCCACGTTCCCCCCATATCACTTTCACTTGATTACTCAAGAAAGACTCACTTACACTGACGATCAATAGCAGATCTGACCGCAGACAAAGAAAGTCACTGTGATTATTACTCTAAATATTCCTTATGAACTAAATGTCCTATACAACCCTAAATATATTGGAGTTAAACATGCAGCTTTGACTCTAGTGGTTTAAAATACTAATAAAAGCCAGGTACAACTGTACCTGAATCGATCTAAAAAGTCAAAACAGAGATAAATGTAATTGTTCATTTAAAAATGTAAAATAGTGAGCAGATGCTTTATTGTGTTGCGAGGCTCCATCTGAGCCGTCATAAATTTTGTGGCAGCATATGGCGTGCTAAGACACAAAACCACCTCAAGTGACAGATGACAGGGCGGAAACCCGTTACAACGTTTGAACTTAAATGTATGCGCACATTAACAGTGGAGAATATCTCTAAAGCATTTGTTTTCTCACCACATTAGTGTCTGTCTCAATTGTGTCCTCGCAGTATTTTGATTGGTCGGTGACAGAATCACAGTTTGAGCTGCAGTCCAGTTGAATAAACGGTTGACAGCGGTAATGACAGGTGTAGTTACAGTCTAAAAATACAAAGAAATACAACATAAATTCAGAAAAACATAAATAATCACTGTGTTTGGGGAAAGAACAAAGAAAATCATGAAGATTTCACTTTCAAGTTTTGTTCCCAGAGTTAAATATGAACAAGCTCTCAGTTCTCTTTCTATGTACATTCTCAGTATTACAGCTTAAAAAGAGCAAAAATCAGATTTTTGATGGCATAAACAAAAAATAATCACGAAGAGGTCAATACCTGTCCATGGGATTTACTCCATTAACTGTTAAATGCATGTGTGTTTTGCCAAATTTTAATACATACTCCGGTCTTTATCGACCTGGCACTTACAGTATATCTATGACAAATGGATCTACAAAATGGCCCAATAGAACAGGATATATTACTTCCACACTGAAATTAATGAGACGCAGCTGGCTGTCAAACACATGTTGAGATACGCATAACACATAATCTGCACATAAGCTACACATATGTATTTTTACATGCACTTTTGAGTCTAAATAGACGTGCCACTTATATACTTGCACTTTCCTGCTAGCTTTGTGGAGTGCCAATGTGGTCTTTGGTAAACTTCAGGCACTCAGCAATGTTTTTGATGGAAAGTAGCGGCTTCCTTCGTGCTGTCCTGCCATAGACATCATGCCTGTTTAATGTTTTCCGTAAAGTAGACTCATGAACAGAGATGTTAACCAGTTCCAATGATTCCTTCAAGTCTTTATCTGTTACTCTAGGGTTGTTTTATACCTCACTGAGCATTCTGCAGTGTGCTCTTTGAGTCATCTTTGCTGTACGGCCACTTCTAGGGAGAGTAGCTATAGTACTAAATCATCTCCATTTATAGACAGTTTGTCTAACTGTGAACAGCTGAATATCTAAGCTCTTCGAGATAACTTTGTAACCCTTTCCAGCTTTATGCAAAGCAACACTTCTTGATCGTAGGTCTTCTGAGATCTCTTTTTCGCGAGGCATGGTCCACGTCAGCAGATGCTTCTTGTGAATAGCAAACTCAAAATGTTTGAGTGCTTTTTATAAGTCAAAGTAGCTCTAACCCACACCTCCAATCTCATTTCATTAATTGGATGCCAGGTTTGTCAACTCCTGACTATAATTAGCTTTTGTTAATGTCATTAGTCTAGGATTTCACATACTTTTTCCAACCTACACTATGAATGTTTGAATGATGTATTCAATATGTACGAGAACAATACAATCATTTGTGTTATTAGTTAAAACAGACTGTGTTTGTTCATTATTGTAACTTAGATGAAGATCAAACCAGATTTTAAGAAACCTGTTTGAGTCTCTATTTTCATCTGATATGCCATTTTTTAAATTTGAGTGATTGGATCACTCAACATGTTTGGCAGACATGGGACAATGATAATGGGTACATAGATTCAGAATTTATAATGTATAATTGTATTTTAAGATGGTTGGCAGTGATTGGATGATGCTGGACATTACTTTAAATCAGAATTAATTATGCTAATTTCTGGTGTAATGGAATAACCAACACTCCTGGAAACATAATAAATAATTTGATGAACAAAATAGCTTTTTATAGCTTCACAACTGTCCACATATGTGGACATCAATTTTAGGAAAACTATTTGGTCAAAAAATTATTATTTTTTTGCATGTTTCTTAGTGGCTACTAGTTACAAATCAAAAAGGGGAATGGAAAACGCACACCGCAGACATGCAGGGGTCTCAGGAGGTTAAACATAAATGCAGGTAATTCCAAAGGGTTCACATACTATTTCTTGCCACTGTATATTGTGTTACACTATTCAGAAGAGAAAGGTTGATGAATATTAAAGAGGTGTGGGCATAACTCCAAAAAACGGATGAGGTACAGGGGATGGAATGAGGTCCCGGGTCACGAAAGACCCGAGGTATTCATTAAAGGGTTACAAAATATTCGTGATCCAAATGTTGCTATTTTACTATGTATTTTAAGGGAACTCTTGATGTTTTTGTACGTTCATTTGGTGCTTTTTTGGTAAATTGTTTTGAAATTGGGTCTGGACAGTGTTGAAAATGACACTTTTAATATTTTCCAAATAAAATGGCTATACTAAACCCACACAATGAAATCGAATTTTAAATTTTTTGCAAAAACTGGCAAAAATACAGCTTGATTAGAAATGGTTGGGTCTGGGACAAGGTTAAAACAGTAAAATGCATACATAAAAGGCTTTTGAAGTAGCATAAATAAATGATTAAGGAATGGTAAAAAGTTTCCCAGTCAGTTTTAATGTGACAGAAAAAAGTTCTGTTAGTTTTAATGATAATAATAAAACCTCCAGGACATGAAATTGTACGAAAACAAAAAAAAAAACCTGAATATATTTGTTGATTCCTTAAAGCTGAATTGTGTCTTTTCTTTTTTTTTTTTTTCCTTTTCTCCCCAATATGGAATGCCCAATTCCCACTACTTACTAGGTCCTCGTGGTGGCGCGATTACTCACCTCAATCAGGGTGGTGGAGGATCACCAGTTGCCTCCACTTCTGAGACTGTCAATCCGCGCATCTTATCACGTGACTCGTTGTGCATGACACCGCCGAGACTCACAGCATGTGGAGGCTCATGCTATTCTCCGCGATCCACGCACAACTCACCACACGCCCCATTGAGAGCGAGAACCACTAATCACGACCATAAGTAGGTTACCCCATGTGACTCTACCCTACCTAGCAACCGGGCCAATTTTGTTGCTTAGGAGACCTGGCTGGAGTCACTCAGCACGCCCTGGATTCGAACTCGTGACTCCAGGGGTGGCAGTCAGCGTCAATACTCGCAGAGCTACCCAGGCCCCTAATACTATGCTATTAACGGTCAGCTATAAGTAAGCAATTTGTTAGTTGATTTCCCTAAAAAAAGTTTAAAGACTGGCTCTGTCCATGGCCGAGTCTAAGGGGGGGCTAGAAACTTTTGATGCCCCCACCCTGAAACGATCAAGGGACACTCCATTCCCCCGGATTGATGGCGAAATGATCAGCGTTGCCAGCTACCATTGTTACTCACGTGAACAGCGAAGACTCTGTTTGTACAGTCCCCATATAAATTCGCCGCACAGGTCACACCAACTCAACTGCGTTTGACTGCAGGGCTGAAAGTCGTGTTCCCGCCAATCAGGGTCCTCCAAACGTACACGGTCCCCCATCATCCGCACCACCTTTTCTTTGCTCCACCTTTCTAGTGTTTGTCCCGCGGCGACAGAAGGACCGGTAGAGGGCGCTAACTCGATGCGATCATCGGGCGTCAAGTCTTGTAATTCAATTAGCTCACATTTTGCCATGTTGGGAATACGGTCAGCTATAAAGCATGGTTCAGTAGATCAGGTAGCACACGGCTGGGGTTAAAATAGCGTGCTGGATGAAACTAGAGACATGATTTAGATTGAATAATCTGTTAGACCACTTTAGATTGACCCAGTTTTTTTGCATCTGGTTCTGATGCTTTTGCATCTCTAGATTAAAGCCGAACATGGATCACTTTGTGGTCATGTGTGCAACATATATCTTCAAATGTATCCGCCAGTAGTCGATAAATCCTGTATGAGATGATTTCTAGTCAAAAGAATGCCCAGGTATGTGAGTTTGATGTTGAGATGTCCTCTTAAATTTTCAGAAGTGCTTTAGACAACATCTGGCTCAATCTGTGGGGAAAACATTGAGATTACATTAGATTGCAATATAATGTGGTTATGTATGATAATAGCAAAATGTGGAGCACATCCACACCATATAACCTCTCAGTCCATTAATGAGTTTTACTATCCTTATATACTAAAACTGCATAGTCTGGGATCGCATTGAAAATCAGAGATTTAAAACAAAACAGTTGTTGGACCCCACTGTATCTGACATTTTTCTTCAGTAAAAGAGAGACCTTGATATTTACCGAACAGAGAATGAAATATTTACTGTGCACGGGCCAAACGCTTCTTTACACATTACACAGAAAGTCTATGGACTGTGTTCTCTTGTAGACATGCATATAGGGATATAACATTCCAGTGGGGTTGTGCAAACTAATCTGTACCGTGCTAAAAGCACTTAACAACATCTATGTGGAAACTGATCAGTATGCATGTGAAGGGCATTTCACTCAAGGGTTTTTGGAGCGTTTCTGTTGTAGGGCACCTCTTTTGGCTACTATCCTAATCCTGAGAAACCCAAAAGCCTGAAGCACTACACCAGAATAGAAAGAGGCGCAAAACTGGGTCACAAAAAACACAGTAATAATAAAAAAAAACCTTTAAAAAGTAGACTTTAAAAGGCTCATAAATTAGATGTGAAAATATAGTTAATTGATTTGAATTGCTCCAAATAAAGGCAAATAAATAACCTAATATAATAAAATATCTAAATATATATATATATATATATATATATATATATATATATATATATATATATATATATAAATAATTTTAACAATTATTTAATAAATAAATAAAACAATATTTCTGCAAATAAAGCAAATAAGCAAAATGCATAAATAAATTCACGTGAAAATATGGCCAGTTGATTTAATTGCTCCAAATAAAGCAACAAAAACAGAAATAATAATAATACAATATAAGCAAATATACAAATGCATTGAACAACTGCATGAATAAATACAAATATTTACTATATTTAAATAAGATGATAAATAAATCTATAAATACATGAATTGCATAAATACAATAAAAATAGATTATAAAAGCCTCCTATATATTAGATGTGGAAATATATTTAATTAATTATGGTTGCTTCAAATAAAGCAAATAAATGACACATTATAAGCAAATAAATACATTCATAAATAAAATATGCATCTATTTATTAAAATACATTTAAATAAAATATATAGATAAATAATGTGTGTATATAAATAAACGTGTTTGTTTGTTAGATTTATAATAAATAATTAGAAAATAAAATATTAATTTAATAAATAAAATCCATAAATATTGGTGCAAATAAAGCAAAGAACACAAATAAGAAAATAAAAATGCATAAATAAATACATGAAATATATATGTGTGTGTGTGTGTGAGAGAGAAAAGAATAGGCTACAGTGGAAAAACCTGATACAGATTACATGTGAAAATATGTCATTTGACTTTGACTGTAGCTAATTTACGTGCGGTGAAATAAACTTTTAAAAAGTACCATTTTAAAAAGTCAGATTATACAGTACATTTATTTTATTTTACCTTGTTATAAGTGTATTAGAAGAGCAACCTACCTCAAACCGTAACAAAACACTTGTATATTTTCAGAGGAACCTCATAATGAAAGCAAACGCTTCCGTGTTCTCAAATCTGTGCTCACGAAATCTCGAATTACTCGTAATCCGACGCGTGTATCAAACGCGTCTGCAGTGGGATAACGGAGCCCAGATTGCGCAAGGATAGAACAACATCATCCATTACGCAAAAACTCAAGTGAAAAAGTGATTTGACGCGACCGATTGATGTGTCCTCATACGAGTTGAGAAAGTCTGTACACCGTGGGCGTCCTTCGCGGTCACGGCTCGAAACCGGGTCGATCAGTTTCCTTGTCCATCCCGACCACTGGTGTGTTTGCGCGCATGCGCTCTAGACGCAGATTACCAGTTAATCCGGCGTGATGTCCTACTTCTGATGCAGACATTTCCTGCAACATTTGTAGTGGACCCTTGGGGTTTATATCCTGCCTGTGGGTTTATTTACAATGACCTTGTTTAAAATTAAACTCTACATGAGTTCTTTAGGACCTTTAAGGAAGTAAAAAAAAAGACCATTTAAGATTAAACTGATTGACAGGGGTAGATTTTTGCCCATTATGCTGATATCATGTTGCATGTAAACACCTTTACCTGCGTTCTTACCGGTTCATCAAACGGTACGCACGTGTTGTGCATGCCTCTTCACAGTTTGACATCAAAATCAGAGATTAACACGATTTTTTCAAATGTCATTGGAAAACGTTCTTGCTTAATCTGATTTTTAGGAGTAATCAACATATTGGTGTGTACATCGTCAACCAGTGTTGGGTAAATTACTCTAAAAAAGTAATTAATTACTGACAACTAATTACATCTTCTACCATGTAATTAGATTACTGTACTAATTACTCTGTCTGAAAAGTAAGTGCATTACTTATTACTAATTACTTCCTAAAACCCTGATCAACCTCGACCAGATGAAAAATACAAGGATAGACATGAAACTGTACTTTTAATTCTTTCAAATAAATCATATAAAATCAAATAAATTATTCATGAACTGGCCAAAGAATTTAAAGGGGCGGCGTTAAATTAGAAAACATACATTTTAATATTAGACGTTAAATTTCGATTTTAAATTCACTATTGTTTTATATAGAATTGTTCTATTAATGCTAATTACATCTTAATGATTAACATCAGAAGTAACTAATTAAATTACTGAAAAATTAAGAGTAATCCCTTACTTTTTTCAATGAAAAAGTAATATAATTACAGTAATTAACACGCTCACACTGATTATGCTTAATAAACCGACAATGTGTATGGTCATGTTAACCCCTTAAACTCTTTTATCGGAGTAGTCATAAACGATTTAAGAGTAAACTGATCAGAACATGTAGATGTTTGCCCATTATCCTGATGTAAACACTTTTTCTGGCGTCCATACCGTTTTATCCAATATGTCCCAGTGTTGTGCGCATGTCTGTTTACGTTTTGACAAAATAAGCTGATGGTTTCAAGTATGATGTAAACAGGGTTTTCTTGTGTTGTCGGATTTTTAAAATTAACAATTGTTTGGTAGTAATTGGCGTATTGGTGTGCATGTAAACATTATAGCTTTTTTTTCCACTTAACACAAAACGAGAATTTTTAAACCACTCGTTTCCGTACAATGACACTTCATAGCAACACTTAAGATCCAGAATATAAAAAAGTACCATAAAAGTGGTCCATGCGACTTGCGCACTACATTCTAACGCTGCCTTCATGTGCCATCGGAAATATTGTAAATACGAGTTTCCCTCTCGGAAGATGCACATGAACGCCCCCTCAAGTCCTAATAACGACAGGGAAACTTTTGAGTTGGGAGGAGACATAGACATTCAAGAATATAGTTTCAATAGTGAATAATGGCTTTATACATTTTTCTAAACCCAGCTACCATTTTATCATTTGCCGTTTCAGTGATATAGTACATTTACGTATATTAGGAACTATCTGATGCTTATTGTGCATTTTTGCACAGAGAAAATAGCACGTATTAGACCAAAATTCCATCATCGTTAGCCACTTGGCTAGCATGTGTTACTATGTCAAAATAAGAGTTACCCTGGGGCCTGGGTAGCTCAGCGAGTATTGACGCTGACTACCACCTCTTGAGTCGTGAGTTTGAATCCAGGGCGTGCTGAGTGACTCCAGCCAGGTCTCCTAAGCAACCAAATTGGCCCAGTTGCTAGGGAGGGTAGAGTCACATGGGGTAACCTCCTCGTGGTCGTGATTAGTGGTTCTCGCTCTCAGTGGGGTGTGTGGTAAGTTGTGCGTGGATTGCGGAGAGTAGCATGAGCCTCCACATGCTGTGAGTCTCCGCGGTGTCATGCACAACGAACCACGTGATAAGATGCGCAGATTGACGGTCTCAGAAGCGGCGGCACTAGTGAGTAGTGGGAATTGGGCATTACCCAAGAAATATGCATGAACGTGGTGTCCTCCTTGATTACGAAAAAAAAAAGCACTTGAACGTGACTTGTTTGTAATTACGACTTCAGAAGTAGGAAGCAGGATAATTCCGATAGCACGTGAAGGCATCACTAGTCCACATTCAGATTCGAAAAATGGGGTGTTGAAGCGCCGTGCCACGTTTTATATTATTGATGCCAAACACCATTGATTTTGTCGTAACCAAACACAATGCGTCAGTTCGAAAATACGTTATGGAGGATAACGTTGTGTATTACGTCTTAACTTTCGGACTGTTCCTCACACAAAGCTATATAGACCTTATTCGCAGCAGCGGCATCTATGATTTTTGACGTCAAGGCTGTGAGGGACAGATGTACAATCTCTTCAGTGGGTTGTACAGTTGTTTAAAGTGTTTCTAGATTGAACAAAACATTGAAAAAATATCTTTCCAAGACATTTCAGTAGACAAAATATTCCAGAGAACATGAGTTGTGAAAAATTAGATGTGATCTAAAATGCTTTTTGATACAGTGCATGTCATTGAAGAGACTTGTTTTCATTACCGTCAAAAATCAAAGATGGTGCTACTATGAATAAGATCTATTGTATGGCTTCAGAAGACTTGAAATACAGTACTTTAATGGTATTTCTGAAATACACTACTGTGACCTATTCCTTTAATTTATGTATTAATTACATAAACATTGCTGCAGCTCATGCATAAGTGTTGCAAATCGGATGCTTAGAAAGTGAAAGCTGCACAACACAGATTCACAACATACAAAATCACTTCCCATAATCCCATGTAAATCTTTAGTGCAACAACAGAGAAATGTAGTACACTTACTTGATCCAACTAGTGTGCATAACTCCTTTGGACTTGAGTTAAGATACATTCTCTAAGATTATCTCTCTCTGTGATAGCGGATGTCTTGTGGCATCAGGAAGGGAGGTGCTGGGGAGACCCATATTAGCAGATAAGAAGGTTTCTATAATTGTCCATTCTGGCTGAGTGCAAGAATTCTGCTCCGTTCAGGACAAATATCCAGTAATTGGTTGTGAATGTCTGATTTTGTTACGGTCATTGGGTTCTCAAATTAGTCATGAGTCATTTCAAGACATTTGATTTAAACAGACATCACTATTGTCCCGGGAATATGGCTGTAACTACATTTGGGACAAATTTGCATATACTGGGGACAAATCACAACAATGGCCAATAACATTAGCCAAGAATATAAACCTCAGTTTCAACTACTTGGTGTATTTTAAACATTACAAAATATTATAAAGTATAATTAATAAAGAATGCATAATTATGCAAGTGACACTAACAGGAAAAATAAATATGCGTATTATATTTATGTAATGTAAAACTGTATGGGAATTTAAATGGTAAAATACTGTTATATTTTATTAGTAAGGGAGGTTACATCTGATAACATCTATATTAGACAAAGATCATTTATCTTCATTTAATTGCATTAATTCACTCTCGAATTGAGAACAAAACAAAACAAAACGGTGTGATCCCTGCAGGTCCAAAGATTTAAAGTCTTGGATGTAAACATCAAACCCCACGTCAGCATGTGCAAAGGAATTTCTAGAACAGAGGCAATCTGGAAGAAATTAGTCGCAATTTTCCAAATTAAAAGTCAAAAATGTGTTGAAAAAAAGACAGATATAAAAGGCAGACTTTGGTTGAGGCAATTGTTTTTACTAGTATTTACATTATATGCATGAAAATTACCAAATGAACAAATATTAATTGCTGTGTTTTTATTTGTGCCCTGCGTCGGGACTTTTATTTTGACAGTCTGATTTCTAACCGGAATTTTGCTCTTCAGTTGAGTTCCCTGTAGTGATTCATAATGGGGTTAAACAATTTTACACGCTGATCTGAATGTACATGTCTGTTAATTGCCTGTTTTTGACGACCTGTTTCATATTTATTTGAGAGGAACCCAGTTTAATATGTCGGTGTATCTCGAGTCGGAGCCGAAACTGTACAGCTACAGTCGGATAGTGTGCGGCATCTTCACTCATGTGTTGTGTGCTGTCTTCACTGGCTTCATTACTGTGCTGACCAAACCTGGAACCAGTGAGTACAAAAAACATCCACAAACTGTTAAAACCACAGTCATCAGATTTTTTTTAGATCTATCTATCTATCTATCTATCTATCTATCTATCTATCATCCATTTATCTGTCTGTCATCTATCTATCTATCTATCTATCTATCTATCTATCATCCATCCATCTGTTTATCTATTTATCTGTCTCTCTGTCTGTCATCTATCTATCTATCCGTCCATCCATCCATCCATCCATCCATCCGTCTGTCTGTCTATTATATATCTATCTTTCTGTCTATCTGTCTATCTATCTATCTATCTATCTATCTATCTTTCTTTATGTCTGTCTATCTATCTATCTTTCAATCTGTCTATCTATCTATCTATCTATCCATCCATCCATCCATCCATCTGTCTGTCTGTCTTTCTGTCTATCTATCATCCATCTTTATCTATCATCCATTCAGCTATCTGTCTGTCTATCTATTTATCTGTGTCTCTGTCTGTCATCTATCTATCTATCTATCCGTCCATCCATCCATCCATCCATCCATCCGTCTGTCTGTCTATCTATTATCTATCTATCTAACTTTCTGTCTGTCTATCTGTCTATCTATATCCATCTTTGTCTGTCTATCTATCTATCATCCATCCATCTATCTGTCTGTCTGTCTATCATCCATTTATCTGTCTCTCTGTCTGTCATCTATCTATCTATCTATCTATCTATCATCCATCCATCTATCTGTCTGTCTGTCTATCATCCATTTATCTGTCTCTCTCTGTCTGTCATCTATCTATCTATCTATCTATCTATCTATCTATCTGTATGTCTGTCTATCTGCCATCTGTCTGACTGTCTGTCTATCTATCATCCATTTATCTGTCTCTCTGTCTGTCATCTATCTATCTATCTATCTATTTATCTGTCTCTCTGTCTGTCATCTATCTATCTATCTATCTATCTATCTATCTATCATCCATCTATCTATCTATTTATCTATCTATCATCCATCTATCTATCTATCTATCTATCATCCATCCATCTGTCTGTCTGTCTATTTATCTGTCTCTCTGTCTGTCATCTATCTATCTATCTATCCGTCCATCCATCCATCCATCTGTCTGTCTGTCTGTCTATCTATCTATCAATCTGTCTATCTATCCATCCGTCCGTCCATCCGTCCGTCTGTCTGTCTATCTGTCTATCTATCATCCATCTTTATCTGTCTATCTATCTATCTGTCTGTCTGTCTATTTATCTGTGTCTCTGTCTGTCATCTATCTATCTATCTATCTATCTATCTATCTATCTATCTATCTATCTATCTGTCCATCCATCCATCCATCTGTCTGTCTGTCTATTATCTATCTATCTTTCTGTCTGTCTGTCTATTTATCTGTGTCTCTGTCTGTCATCTATCTATCTATCCATCCATCTGTCTGTCTGTCTATCTGTCTGTCTATCTATCATCCATCTTTATCTGTCTATCTATCTATCTATCTATCTATCTATCATCCATCCATCTGTCTGTCTGTCTATTTATCTGTCTCTCTGTCTGTCATCTATCTATCTATCTATCCGTCCATCCATCCATCCGTCTGTCTGTCTATCTATCTATCTATCTATCTATCAATCTGTCTATCTATCCATCCGTCCGTCCATCCGTCCGTCTGTCTGTCTATCTGTCTATCTATCATCCATCTTTATCTGTCTATCCATCTATCTGTCTGTCTGTCTATTTATCTGTGTCTCTGTCTGTCATCTGTCTATCTATCTATCTATCCGTCCATCCATCCATCCATCCATCCGTCTGTCTGTCTATTATCTATCTATCTTTCTGTCTGTCTGTCTATTTATCTGTGTCTCTGTCTGTCATCTATCTATCTATCTATCTATCTATCCATCCATCCGTCCGTCCGTCTGTCTGTCTATCTGTCTATCTATCATCCATCTTTATCTGTCTATCTATCTATCTTTCTGTCTGTCTATTTATCGGTGTCTCTGTCTGTCATCTATCTATCTATCTATCTATCCGTCCATCCATCCATCCATCCGTCTGTCTGTCTATTATCTATCTATCTTTCTGTCTGTCTGTCTATTTATCTGTGTCTCTGTCTGTCATCTATCTATCTATCTATCTATCTATCTATCTATCTATCTATCTATCCATCCATCCGTCTGTCTGTCTATTATCTATCTATCTTTCTGTCTGTCTGTCTATTTATCTGTGTCTCTGTCTGTCATCTATCTATCTATCTATCTATCTATCTATCTATCTATCTATCCATCTATCCATCCATCTGTCTGTCTGTCTTTCTGTCTGTCTATCTATCATCCATCTTTATCTGTCTATCTATCTATCTATCATCCATCCATCTATCTGTCTGTCTATCTATTTATCTGTCTCTCTGTCTGTCATCTATCTATCTATCTGTCTATCTATCCGTCTGTCTGTCTATCTATTATCTATCTATCTTTCTGTCTTTCTGTCTGTCTGTCTATCTATCTGTCTATCTTTCTGTTTGTCTGTCTATCTATCTATCTATCTGTCTATCTGTCTATCTATCCATCCATCCATCTGTCTGTCTGTCTTTCTGTCTATCTATCTATCTATCTATCATCCATCCATCCATCTGTCTGTCTATCTATTATCTATCTATCTTTCTGTCTGTCTGTCTATCTATCATCCATTTATCTGTCTATCTATCATCCATCTTTATCTATCTATCTATCTATCATCCATCCATCCACCTTTCTGTCTGTCTGTCTTTCTGTCTATCTATATCCATCTTTGTCTGTCTATCTGTCTGTCATCTATCTATCTATCTATCCGTCCATACATCCGTCTGTCTGTCTATCTATTATCTATCTTTTTGTCTGTCTGTCTATCTGTCTATCATCCATTTATCTGTCTATCATCCATCTTTATCTGTCTATCTGACTGTCTGTCTGTCTATCATCCATTTATCTGTCTGTCATCTATCTGTCTATCATCCATTTATCTGTCTGTCTGTCTGTCTATCATCTATCTATCTGTCTATCTATATTTTTAATAATATAATAACATCCTGTGCTTTTCTATTATGCTAAATATTTTATGATAATATTAATATATGATATAGTAATGTGTTATAGTTATATAGTTGTAAATAGTTATTGCATTTTTTTAATAAAAAGTATCAAATTAAATATATACTTTTTGTATTATTAAAAATATAGTATGTTTCATATGTTATATATTTCTGATACATATTCTGATGATAATCATGCACAAAAGTTTATTCATATAATACCAACATATTTGTAATTATATATATATATATATATATATGTATATAGATAGATATATTTCTGTTATATCTTTAGAATATATAGATATCAGAAATATATCACAAAAAAATTAAAATTGATATTTTATTATTATATTAAAAATTAAGAATATATTTAATATAATAATATAAAAAGCATTTGTAGTTTGTTTTCACCAAACACTTATGATGTCAAAAAAATAAAAACTAATAATCAAAAGTCTGAAATGGCAAAAACAATTGGAAATGTCTTCACTTTGCTGGGTCCACGAAAGTTTGAGATCTCCCACTTTTTGTTTGTTCACAGGTCTGTTCTCTTGGCATCCGTTCCTCATGACTCTTGCTGTGAGTATTGTGAAAAAATGTATAAGGCCTAGATGGTTCAGTATGTAAATTATACCGTAAGTTTGCATTGAGAAATATCATCCCTTCACTTCACAAATCTGTTCTCCTCCCAGTTCTCATTTTTCATGACTGAAGCCATCCTCCTCTTCAACCCCTATTCGTCTCCTGTCCGGAAGTTAAAACACAAAACTAAAGGCCGTCTACACTGGATCCTGCAGTGTTTGTGCGTTTCATGTGCAACTGTGGGTCTGATCACTATCTTTTACAACAAAAGCCTCAATGGAAAGCCACATTTCACATCATGGCATGGGTTAATCGGTGTCATAACAGTGACGGTTGTTGTGGTACAATCGCTTGGAGGACTTTCTCTGCTTTACCCCAAGCTAGCCAAAGGCTGGTCACTGGCAAAGCTGAAACGATACCATGCCACCTCAGGTCTTCTGACGTACCTTCTAGGCAGCACCAGCCTGTTTCTTGGACTCTGTTCTGTTTGGTTCAGTGCCAGCGTAAGCGGGTATATGTGGTATCTGGTGGCCCTCTGTCCAACTCTCTGCGCTCTGGTTATAATGAGTCAGGTTACAAATGCTTACATGGCCAAGAAACGACAGCAGTATTGAAGGTGGTGAATAATACGCAAGAATTCAGACTTGTTGGGAATGTACCATCCGTATCAGAGTTGCCAGTTACTGACCAATCTTGACAATTTTATTTTGTTCTGTAAATACTGTATGTGAAGATACTTAGTGCAACGACTTGTAATTTTTATTACTGATGTATAAAATGAAGTTGACTGAAAAAGTGTGTGTGCGTGTGTATATATATATATCCTTGACTGCATTTAGGGACTTAATTTTGGTGGCAATAAAGCTGTTCAACTTGTAGTCCAAAAAACCGTTAGTCTAATTCGCCATGGGTTCCCTCGTGATCTATGGAGTTTTTGAACTTGTGTATAATAAGGTCTGTGGTATACATTACTTGACGATACGTTGACTTATTGTTCTACAATATAAATTGCACACTGTCATACCTCAAACGGGAACTTTGAAGCTGCCGTGCGTTTAAAAAAAAAAAAAAAAAAAAAAAAAAGTATTTTAATTCAATATGGTTTCAAACTTCCCGTTTGAGGTATGACTGTGTGTATTATATGTTGTAGAACAATAAGTCCACGTATCGTCAAGTAATGTATACCACAGACCTTATTTTACACATAAATTCAAAAACACCATTATAAAAACTCCATAGAAAAATCCCGAGGGCACCAATGGCGAATTATACTTCCGGGTTCACCTACAAATTGACGTCACGGCTGAACAGCCCAGATAATGACTGATGTCATAGGAGATTCAGTTTTGCCATTCAATTATTTGTTATTCATGAAAAGCTCCTTTTAACGATATTGAAGTTTATGTAAAATATAATTTTAATGTATTTTCTTCTATAAAATACAACATAAATATCAATTATTAATTGATTTATTTGTATCTGTGCCATACAATCAAATATGATTGCGCATGGATGTGTTTACCGGTAATCCTATGACGGGACTTTTATTTTGAAAGAGTCATTTTTAAAGGGGATTTTAATGTACATGTGCGGAAATTTACCTGTATTATATTCATCTGAGAGGAACCAAGTAGAAATACAAGAAGTTTAATACGTACAGCTGCAGCCCGATGAATAAAATAGTTTGTAATGCCTTTTTTTTTTTTTTTTATAAATGAAAAAATATTAATATTGTTAATTTGTAACTTTTATGTAATTACTAGCATACCGTTATATAATACTATATATTAATATCGGCCTCAAGAACACGTTTACATGCACACAAGTACACTGATAACCACCAAAAACTAGATTATTCAAAAATATCCCACAATGCAAGAAAAATGCATTTACATGAGCTAATTTATACCGGTCGTCATTTGGCAAAATTCTATAAATTGGCTGTTTATTCTCATTGCCGTTTATGACCGTACCTTGATGAAGTAAATTCGTTTAAGCCGTTTACTTGACCTTAAGCATTATCGGATTATTAAGCATAAATGGTGTAAGATTGTGCATGTAAACGCAAATATTTACTCATATTTATACACTATTACTGTTCTTTTCATAAGTAAAGCTGAAATCGCACAAGACTGAGAGGAAGAACCAGATTCTGAATACAGGAGGAGTCAAGTTTATTTGTTAAAACAATATTTAATAAATACAATGTAATTTGAATGTACTCCCTATGCTGGGAACATAAGATGACAGGTGTACACCTCCTGGGATTTTATGCGATCACATGTTCGTGGGTCCCGACTGCTGAATCTTTCACAGATAGTGGCGGGAAAACCCCCTCATCTCTCTGATGAAGGGATCTTTTTTTTTTCTTAAAAAAATGTCGAAAATGTATAAAAAAATAAAAAAAAGAATGAAAATGAATTACTCTTCAGCATTATAAATAAATATGTCTGGTAAATTTGTACATAGTCAAAAAAGAAAAACTAATACATGTAAATACACTAATAAAACGATATAATAATCACATATCAAATGCACACCAGAGTATTTATATAACAGCGTCTGCAGACTCAAATCATAACATGGGTATCTGCCAATGAGAGCGCAGATTGTGGGAGGAGTCAAAATAAAGAGCTCTAATAGGCACAGAGAATGAACAGTGTTATTGGCTGAGGGATTTGTCAGTCACAGGTCAACCAGCGCACATGTATATACGATTCAACATTAACACAAATGTTTAACACCGAGATTCTTCGAAACGGCCGAACGAACACTTTGGTCATGATTGTGGCCCCAACATAGATGAAATTGCCCGCTAACATCATGACCGCGCTAAATTATCCAAAGCGCAAATTTGAAAAACAACAGCTAGTAGCGTCGCATAACAGTCTACACATTCGTAAGATGATCCCCATGGCGTACGACAGATGATTTTGTTGCTACACAATTGAATGAAAACACAGATCTATGTGTCTGCTTTAAGGCTAATATTGAACTAAACGTACTAAACTTACGTCCCTCCACCCGATTTTAAAGGCTAATATGAAAATACATTCGAGTTTTTAAGGTTTTCCTTGTTTGTTTGTTTGTTTGTTTGTTTTTAAAGGAAAGAAAAAGGTCTTGGTGGTGCTGAACGCTAGGCATGGCTTATGTTGTTCTACGATTCGATTTTTACGAACTCCTTGTTTGCCCAGTCTGCAATTTCAATGATCAACACAACTAAAGGCTAGGGTATACTGAGTTTTTCCGTGTACCGTTCCGTCTCGCGCACAGGCTGGCGCTTAGCCTTTCAAAGCACACTTTTTTGACTGTGACTTTGTACAGACGCAAGAGCACTACGACTGCTTTTTGATACTCTTCTGGCGCATGTGCAGACAACACGCATTGAAGTGGACTGTCTGCTCTCCTATAAATATTGGGCTGCACGTGGACATTGTGCATAACGAAATTTAGTTTATGCACACTGTGCGCAAGATGTAGCGGCACACGGACAACCGAAGTATACTTTGGCCTTAAGAATATTCATGTAGAACCACCATTT
Source organism: Myxocyprinus asiaticus (assembly GCF_019703515.2). Taxonomy (NCBI): domain Eukaryota; kingdom Metazoa; phylum Chordata; class Actinopteri; order Cypriniformes; family Catostomidae; genus Myxocyprinus; species Myxocyprinus asiaticus. The sequence goes on along the minus strand of NC_059392.1, from coordinate 4,094,008 downwards.
ACAGAAAGTAATAGTAGTAATTACAATTATAATAAAAAACGTTTCTTTTTTTTTTTTATCATTCCAGGTGATGCTACAAGGTCTAGCAAACAGCTAAGTATCTCTAAAGTCATCTCTTACGAATGCAAACAGTTCGTAAAGACAATCACATTAAGTTCTGTTCAGTATTCTCTCCAGAATAAGTTCATAAGGTCCATTTCCAGGCCCACGAAAGAGATACAACTAGGGCTCTTCACATTAGCCCTCTGGTCCCTTACTAAGAGGAAAAAAATATATCCCCTTTCCATGCATATTCAGCATTTGGATTTAAATAATTTCCGCTTCATCCACTAGGTTTCTTCCTTTCGCAACAATGGAATCGAAGAGGCAGCCAATTACAGTCCCTCACTGGCCCATAACCTCAATGACGTCATCATCCGAGCTGCTCCCGCCATTTTCAGCGGCGGATGGGTGCATTTCAGAGTGGCTGAACGATGCCCCTAACAGGCCGGAGGTCGAGAGAAAATTGGAGGCAGTTGAGGCAGGGGTAGGCGTTGATGACAGGCCTCTAGGGTGAAAGGAACTTGGGAACAAAGGCTGGGAAAACGGTACAGGGAAGCTGGATAGCATGCTCGCCATTCCGGGGCTCATCATGAAGGGTGGAAGAGTTGAGGAAGAGGAAGATGATGATGAAGAGGGTACGGAGGATGAAGATGCCAGCATACTGCCGTGAGTTGTCGAGGTGGTGTTGGTGGAGCAAGCTGAGGCGAAAGAGCTGTTGGACGCTCTCAATCCAAGAGTCTCAGAGGGGAACACTGCGTTTAAGTCGCTTAGTGTCTGCCCGGCTTGCTGCAGGAGATGTGACCTACTTCCAAGTGTGGGTGGAGTCAAGTGACCAAGCGCACCCAAAAGGGCGGGGTTCAGCCCCATGGGCGAAAACCCATATCCGCTGCTTAAAGGAAACCCTGGGTAACTCCCGGCAGCACCGGTAGAAGTCGAGGTCCGTTTACTGCTAGATTGTTTGGATGTCCGACTTTCTGCAAGCTTCCGCTTCAAACTTTGGACGTCCAGGGATGTGATGCCATCATTGCCAAGCTGCCTGTGCTGCTCGGAAACGCGATTGTGCTGGGCAGGTCTGTCCATTCCCGAGGGTTCAGATGCTCCAGAGGAAATCAAGTCGTCTTCCGCAGGAACGGTGTCCCTGTTGGTGTGAAACTGTCGGAGCAGCTCGGGACTGTCTGGGGGCAAAGAGCGAGGCGGAGCTTCGGGGGTTAACCGTTTTTGCTCCTGAGGTGATGCTCGACCATTACTGACAGAGTGCAAGGCAGGACCCGAGTCCTCTGTGAGAAAGAGGAAACATTTTTTTAGTAACATTTTACACCAGGGGGCTTATAATAACTGCTACAGGACAAATTAGCACTAAGTGAACCTCTTAAAGCTGTGGTACCACCATCGGGTGGTCTTGGCTTTCCAGAGCGGATGGCAAATATCCTTCCATCATTGGTCCTTATGTACGTGCCTGCAGAAAAGAAGCAAGCAGCAAATAAATCTTACCAATGACCCACGGAACAGCATTGTGCTAGTAAGGAATCACGGCCAATGGTTGAAACATTCCCAAACATCAGAATCTGGGGTACCTTTGGATCCTCTGATAACATGAATACTCTCTCCTGCACCGATACGAGCCTGGACATCTGTGCTGCTGTTGGACCCTGGGATCACAATATCTGCAAAAAAACCAAAAAAACAACAAGAAACCATGAAGAAACTAACTACAGACCTCAAACAGACATGCATTACAAGTGAAGGGTTTTTACCTGTGGTGGTGACAACTCGTTGTACATAGACACCAGCCTTTTGCAGGTAGTTGACTGGGAATCCGGCACTTGAACTGGGAATGCCCATGGGTATCTGCCGTGGCATCATGGGAATGGGTGTGGACTGGACCGGCCTGACACTTGCAACTGGCTTCTCTTCTAAATGAGGGCTGGGGCGCCTGAAAAAAAGGTTTGAATGAATTAAAAATAATCAATAAAATGGGAAACAGATGTGACTACCAAAACACCAAGAACATCAACACTCGGAAAAAGAGAGGTGGTATATATTTAGTTTTTTTGCATGGACCCACCAGTTTCTCTGGCTGAAGGCAGGGATATTGGTGAGACTCTGGTCACTGGCTGGGTAATAATGTGCATAAGAGGGCCGCTGATAGGGCACGGATGCCCGCTTCTCATCTTCATAACTTTTCTTGGCTGCTCGCTTTTCTGCTTTGGTTAGTTTCAAATCCTTGCGGTCCATCAGAAGAGACTCATGATGGAACGGTTGCTGGTTTGAAATACAGAGAAAAATTATGTTATGTGACGGGACACTCCAGGAAGGTTATAAAGCCATGTCAGCATAACCTAATATTCACGAGCCACACCTTCACCAAAGTACGATTTGGAAATTTGCAGAAATTCAGAAAAAAGTTGCTGGCATGAAATTAGCATACATGACCAGATGCTCAGGAGGAAACAAAGCAACATAGGAACAACCTAATTAATATTCATGAGCTAAGCACAAACCAAAGTAAGACTTTTTTGCATAACTTTAGAAAACGGTCTTGGTGTGGAATACAGACAGCAAATAGATTGTGACAGGAGGTTACTAGAAGGTTACGAAGCAATGCAAGCACAACCTAATTAATATTCATGAGCCACACCTTCCCCAAAGTAGAATTTGGAAATTGCAGAAATAGATTTTTAGTATTCAGAAAATAGTTGCTGGTGTGAAATTCGCTTACGTGACCCAGATGCTCCAAGTGAGCAACATAAGCACAACCTAATTAATATTCATGAGCTAAGCCCACACCATAATAAGATTCAGAATTTTGCTGGAATAGTAGAATTTTTAAATTAGAAAAGACAACTGTTGGTATGGAATACAGACAGTAATTAAGCTATGTGACAGGAGGTTACTAAAAGGTTACGAAGCAAAGCAAGCACAACCTAATTAATATTCATGAATTAAAATCATACCATAGTAGGGTTTGGAATTTTGCCAGAATGGCCTTGTAAAAATTGGAAAACGGCGTGGAATACAGTAAAATATCGCTTCCACAGAACGTCCACACTAATACGTTTTTGTTTACATTTATGCCCCTCATTTACACTATAATGTTGTTTTCCCTCAACCAAAATGCTCATCATAACCGCATATAAACGGTGACACTAGGAAACTGAAAACAGCGATTTCAAACGAAAACGGATTACTGTAGATATGGCCTGAGTCAGTACCACCGATACTGAAGTAAAACTGGTATCATTACATTTTATAATTTTGGTATCAACTTGGTAAACAGTCACTAGTAACTTTTCCCATCCCTCATATGTACCTTGTTTGAGAGCTACAGGTGTGCATGTATGCGTACCTTGGTTAAGAGATGTGGGAAAAGCAGACAGGCTTGTTTTATGACAATTTCCATTTCAATACTAGGGACCAGCTCTGACTGGTTAGGATCAGGCTCCTCCTCTACAAAGTGCAGCAGAGACTCCACCTCCTTCCTTGTGAAGCTAAGAACAGGGTTCAAATCGTCTACAACCCGATCTGGTACACAAAAATCAGAAATAATGTCAGAACCACTAGTCACGTTACGCAGGGAAACACACAAACACACTCACTCTCTTACCGGACATGCCCTGCTTGGACACCTGTCGATCATAGATTTTCTTCTCCAGTGTGAAGTCACACACCAGCCTGTAGATGTGACAAGGTTTGCGCTGCCCGTAGCGATACACGCGACAAACAGCCTGCGCGTCGTGACACGGGTTCCACGAGGCGTCGAAAACCACGACGCGATTCGCCCCAATCAGATTCACCCCCAAACAGCCAGCCCTATGGACAAAACCATCTGTTAGTCCAGACCTCATTTATTTACCCATTGCTGTCTGTTCTTATTAGGATACTTTTTGAAGTGTATCACCTGGTGGACAGCAGAAAGACCCAGGTTTGGTCGTTTGCTGGGTCGTTAAACTGGTTAATGAGTCTTTCTCTCTCTGAAGCTGATGTGCTCCCATCCAACCCTGAAAATGAAACATAAATGAAGTACAATAAACACACACAGACACTGGGACTGAGCACATAGACCAGTAACTGAAACTCACTGTAGTAATTGATGTTGCGGACCCAGTTGCGTGTCCCAGTTTCTGTTTGGATTGGCATGGGCCTCCGACATAGGAAATCTTCGATAACAGTAAGTGTGGATAAACTCTGACTGCAACAATCACACACAGGTAAGTTAATAAGCTAACGCAACTGGTTTATCTAAAATAAAATAACAGCATGACTGACAGAAGAGATAACGAAAGTAAACATCTGTGAATTGTCAAACATGGAGATTGCAAACACAGTGAACATTTCTTCGTCTTAAATAGAGCTTTCTTATGGTTTTATGTCTGGGATTTACCAATTGGAAATTTTAAATTTAGACTCCTACCTGAAAACCAGTATTTTATCTCCTCGGCTGACACTCTCATCAATAAGGTGGAATAACAGAACCATCTTTGCAGAGTTCTCCAAAACACCCGTCTGGTAGTTGGTCATGATGTCTTTTGCCTTAAAGAAGTTAATTAAATTAATCAAATATGTTAAATACGTTTCCATGTTCAATATAAGTTAAGCTCTGTTGACAGCACCACAATTTAGAAAACTGTACAGCTCAACATTTCTGCTTTTAAACCGCAGAATTCAATTGTCAGCGTGTTACTGAAAATGTAATTTAGCTTTTTCTCTGAATTTATTCTCTGTAGTTATCAACATTGACACAGATGTTGTCGATTGAGCTTAACTTGTTTTAAACCCGGAAATTTCCTTAACACACACACACACACACACACACACAACATAAAAGTTGCTAAGTTTGGTCGTACCCATTCATAAGTGATGACTTGGTTGGCTCTCTCCTGTAAGGGATTCAGGCCCATTGGAGCCACGGCCATCTTGCTGTTGGCGGGGTCAGATGCTTTGCCCTTCAGTCCCGGGGCAGAGCAGCGGGTCCCGCTGGTGGAGTTGAGGTCATCCAGATCCAGATCCTGCTCATTGGCCAGATTCTCCTTCTGAAGAGCCTCGTACAAAACATCGGGATGATTCCAGATCTACATAACACACAGAGTAATACAAGTTAAAACAGGAGTTTTATTGCTCTTTTGAAAGAAAAGTGTTTTTGGTGATGGGGGCGTGGCCGAGAGACATCTGTGGAGAGCGAGGCTGAAAGAGTGAGTGTGGTGAGGACTGACACCTGTGGGAAATCACCTCTAACAGCTGTTTTGTGTTTGCAGAGAGAGCGGAGAGGGATTTAAAAGGCAATCCAGACTGCCGGAGAGAGAGAGCGCCGAGCTTGAAGCTGTGCGTGTGTGTTGAATAGCAAATATTTGAGCTGGTGCTTATAGCTGAAAAGCGATCCGTTCTGTAAATAAAAGTTTGCTGTTGGAGTGTTCACTCGGCTCCCATTTCCTCTTTACATGACTGAACGACGTCCACAGATGTCGCTCGGCCACGCCCCCATTGCTACAGTGTTTTGTGCAATGTAGATATACTCTAAAGTTCACATAGAACATTTATTGAAACTAAACTAAACATGCTTCAGCTCGTCCAGAAATCGCTTACAATTATGAGCACTTTAACATACGACCACATTTATAATCACTGAATATGCACTGATACATCAATGTGGTCATATGTAAATATTAATATAAATGATTAATAAATGAGAATTTATATTAATATCAATATATTTATATAGAATTACTATAGTATATTTTTTATATTAATATGTAATTTAATATATTAACTTCTGACAATTTCTAAATCACTGAATATGCATTGACACATCTATATGGTCATATGTAAATATTAATTATGTGAATTACTATTAATAACAATATATATTTATAAATATTTACTATTGAATATTTTTATATAATACAATATTATAATATTAATAACGAATATCTAATATTTTAATATATTAGTAAAGGACCACAATAATATTCACAAAATATGCACTGATACATAAATGTGGTCATGCATATATAAATATGAATTAGTAATTGAATTAATATAACAATATATATTTATATATAATTACCACAGTATATTTTTATAACAAATATTATAATAATAACAATACGTAATATTTTAATATATTAACTTTTGACATCATTTCTAAATCACAGAATTTGCACTGCACATCTATTTGGTCATATGTAAATATTATATAAATTAATGAATGAATTAATATAAATTACTATTAATAAAAATATATATTTACTACTGTATATAATAAAATATTATAATATTAATAATTCATCCATAATATTTTAATATATTAATAAATGACCACAATAATGTTCACTAAATGTGCATTGATACATAAATGTGATCATATGGAATTATTAATGAACATTAATGTGAATATTAATAAAAATATATAATTTAAATATAATAATTACTATAGTCAATATTGATTTAAAATATTATATTAAATATTGACAACATTTATATTCACTGAATATGCACTGATACATAAAAATGGTCATACGTATATAAATACGAATTATTAATTAACTGAATTAATATTAATAACAGTATATATCTATATATAATTATTATAGTATATTTGTATTTAAAATATAATATTAATAATTAATACGCAATTTGTTAATATATTAACAACTGACCACATTTAGATGAACTGAATATGCATTGACACATAAATGTGGTCATATATAAATATTAATTATTATTATTTATAAATTAATGTTAAGTAATATTAACAATACATGTATAATATTTATATATAATATATATTTAATACTAATTTATAATGTACTAAAAACGAATTAATATTATAAGAATAATATTAATATGATTAATTATAATAGTTTTAGTAATATTAATCAGTATTCAGACACTTTGCCTGCCCTGGTGAATGTCAGGATGAACTACACTGATAAAATGAGTTTAGCCAATCATAACAGAGGTCATTTACATATCGAACGGTTAAAACAAGATTGACTTTTAACTTGACCCCTCCAGTCATTTGCAATTACTGGACAAAAGTTTTAGAAATTCATTTTGATTCAGACAGATTCGCTACCAAACCATTTAGACGGTTCGACTCAATTTCAAGGACACAAGGACGACAGTTCAAGGACTGTTCACCCCTTTCTGGGTTTGAACCTTTGTTTTACTCACCCAGATCAATAACCATTAAGATCTACCATTAACACCCACTGAGTGTTCATACCTTGCAGCAGACACAGAAAGCTTTGAGTGGGTTGAGTCCGAGCCACCCGCTGTTTCCCGCTTCTCTAAACCGGTTCATAAACTCAGTGTAGAGCGCTCTTTGCAGGCGAGACAGTCGTACCAGGATCACATGCTCCTCTTTCTCAGGCAGCTGCGTTTGTAGGACATCATGACCTCGTCTGGGAATGCAGACAGCAGTTTAGCTTATTGTGAACTTTTTGTCTGTTTGATGCGGATACATTTTATTATTTTGGCAATCTTAAAATAAAAATTAAGATACAACTAAGGCATTACAGTAGGCAGTATAGACTGTAATTAGAAAGTAGTTAGCCATGCAATATAAAGATTGCCCAAACCAATTTCACCCAAAAATGCACAAGAGTGGCATTTTTGTTCAGTCCATCAGGGCGGCGCTCTTTAACTCACCTCTGCACAAAGCCCTCCAGCAGACTGTGCAATACGTGACTCCTGTATCTCATGAGCCGAACGTCTTGTGGTGTGCTGTCTATACACTGTCCATTCAGAATGGGCCTCTCGAACATGTTGCTAAACTCCTGCCGCGTACCGAGGAAATCGGGTCGAACAAAATCCACCATGCACCAATACTCGATCAGGTTGTTTTGCAGCGGGTATCCGGTCAAAACCACACGTCGGCGTGACCTGATGTTCTTCAGGGCCTGGGAGGTGCTGGCGTGGCAGTTCTTAATACGGTGACCCTCATCACATATAACGACATCCGGACCGGGCCGAGACAGCGCTCTCTCAATCCCTAAAGATAAAAGACGTGCATCATAATTTAATATACAATTTAAATGAACATGTAACACCATGTAAGTTTGGTGAATGTTTTTATAAGCAAATTGAGGGCACTATTCACTAAGGTTGTCGCTACAAAAAAATTCAGTAGTCGGCACATTAAAGTAAAAAAATGTCATACTAAAGGAAAACTGTTATAGCATTCTCTTTTAATTACAAGTTTGAATAAATGTTAATTTAAAAATAAATATCAAAGATAAAATCAATATTATAAAATCAATAATAATATTTTTTAATAAAATAAAAATGAATAAAATAGGAAATGTTTTAAATAAATAAAAAAAAACATTAAATGTTAAAAATAAAAAATATAAAATACACATTTTTAATAAAAAAAATAAAAATGAATAAAATAGGAAATAAAATGGTTTTAAATAAAAAATAAAAACATTAAATATTAAAAAATAAAGAAAATAAATATGAATAAAATACACATAATATTTTTAATAAAATAAAATATAAAAATAAAGAAATATAAAAAATAAAAATAAATTAAATAGGAAATAAAACATTTTGTAAAGACAAAATATTAAAAAGAAAAAAAGATCAAATATTGTAAATAAAATAAATATTTAAAGTAAAAAACAAAACAAACACAACAATAATATAAAAACAAAACAATGGCAAGTAGCATAAATTACTTCCATATTTCTTTATTTTGATTTGGTACCAAAGTGATTGTACTTTTGACATAATGGCTGTGCAAATACCACCAAATATCAATATATATATTTCTCACAATATTGTAGTGATACTTTAGATCCTCAATTACAGCTAATTACACTGCTGAGAAAATGAAAAAGATGCCTTCTTAATTTTTAAGATTTAGAGGCTGTTCAGACGGAACACGTTCTTGCATTAAAAAAGCGAAACATATGGAACAGAATGCATGTGTCTCGAGACACATTTTTAAAAGGTGGAAGTTCTTGCTAACTTGACATGCTGTCAAAAAATTTGGCGCTACTGCGTGAAATGCTGGAAAAACAGCAAGACGCGGTGCAACAGTCTAAGACCCCTGTCTAGTATGTTTACATAGAAAAACAATGGAAAAACAGCACAAACAAATGCAAAAACATGTTTGTGTGAGCAGCCCCTTAGCCATTACCTAAAGGTGAAGGACATTGACCTACTATACTACTATTTCCTCATATTAAACTGCAGATTCTCACATTATTGCCTGCAAAAACCCAACAGACCTTTCATGAGCTCTTGCTGTCGGTCCTCTTCGTCCAGGTCAATAATAACAGGTCCAGCGGGTTTCTTGGACTTCCTCTTGCGGCCAGTCACAAAGCTCTTTTTGAGAGACAGCAGGCGGTACATCTCGTAACCCATTAGCAGCACGCCACCACCACGAGTCCAGTCCTCCACCACCTTGGCCCGGGCCACTGTGGTTCTGATCCAGAAAGAAAGCATTAACTAAATGAAGAAGCACTATAGATCAAAACATCCCAAACAAATGAAAATATGTTAAGATCACATTTCACCCCAAAATCAAAAAAAGGAAGACATTTTTCAAAGCAAGCAAATTTTCCAGCAAAATTACTGTATTACAGTAAAAAATAACTAATATAAAAATTTTTATTTTTACTTAACCTTTAATAACATGAGTCATTTTTTACTTGTCTGTGAGCTCGCTTGGCTGAGTAATGCAATGTTATATCTTAGATGACCAGAACAAATATGCATTGCCGCAGGAAAAGCATGCAAAACAAATCATCAGAAATATAATATAATGTTATATATCATCACAAAGGGGAGGATCTCAGATCTCAGCTTTATAATGACACCTCAATTAAGCTTATAGTCCACTCAGAGGCCGAGATATTCGATGAAACAATGGGGGTGGTGCATGAACTGAAAATTAGACTGAATGTCTATGTACGAGCAGATCTGTGCCACCTACATTCCAGATCAGCATTTTGTGACGGACGGTGATAAGAGGAAAAACTCTTTTTTTCCTAGTACTTCCTGCCATCTAGTGGAATAAAATAAGACTATTTGGAGGGAGGTGGAGTGAACAGAACCTGAAATACCTGCTTGTAAATTTAGGACAATAAATTATTATTTTTTTTAAATTCCATTCATCATAAGATTATAAACATACACAATATTAATTATAATTGGAGTCTTTATTTTATTTGGGGGGGGGGGTCAAAAAAATTAGACTACTTTTTGCCAATTAGTCCACAGTATATGTGAATGGTGAGCTTTTAAATTTGAGTGTGAAAAATTACAGGCGGCATCTCAAAAATGCACCACAATTGAAAAAGTTACCGTATTTTCCGGAAATAAAGTCACACATGAATATAAGTCGCCCCTGGTCAAAATGATGTTGTTCAGAGAAAAAAAACACAGATAAGTCGCATCTTTGTATAAGTTGCACTGACAGAGGTTAAATTCGGTAGGTACTAATGACCCGGGATCAGCCGCCCGAGTCCCGACTTCCCTTTAGCTTCTCAACATCCGACGTGCCCGTTATGAAGATTACCTCAGCAAATACACCTTTCTATGCATTGTAACTCTATGCTGTAAACAAATAAACAGCTTATGTTTTGAGAGTAAAACAGTATCCCTATTGTGTTCAATTCATTCATTAACTTTAGAGACTGTCAATCCGTGGATATTTCTGATATTAGCAAACTTTGCACTAACTATCCGGTTCGCTAAACTGAATGTTTTTACCTTGTGATGAAACGTCATTACGTGGGCATGTGAGGAGTTGCGCTTGACATGGTCTAGAGTTTTGTCAGAACAATAAATATATGGGACTAAATATTTAAGCTGGTTGCATAAAATACTTTTTAATGCCAAAATACTCTGAATTGGCCACTTTAAATCACTACTACCGTCTCTGTGATGCTTGCATTTGTTTGTAAGCATGTGTGTTTTAGTGTGCGTGAATTTCAATGGCAGACATTAATTACGTATAAATTATGTATATAAGGACTTTTCAAATGATGAAAATAAAAAGCGACTTATATTCCAGAAAATACCGTAAATCAGCACAAATGTAAGGCATTACAAAAAATACTACCATTATGTAATTCTCAATGTGTCTGGACTCTTTAGTTTGATTTTTTTTAATTGCCATTATTTTCAATGGTGATTCCCATTATTGTAATACCGTAAAACAATGACTTTCTATTTAAATCGGCATAAATTGAAGGCAGTACAACTAAAACTAACATGTATAAATACTTTCCAATTCCAATAACACTTGATTATTTTATTCACATTACAATAACGAGAATGAGTCCTAAAACTAGGCTTAATTTTCTTTATGCAAAATATAATTTTCTTTTGGTTTTGAGGTGACGGGTTTCGTGAAATTAAACCTTATATATCCGGACAAACTTCATGATAACATTTGGTTTGACTGAAAATTAAAGCAGGTGCAGTGTTCGTACTTGTGCTCATCATTGAGGATGTGAACCTTGAAGGTGCGAGGTAAAACCTGGGATGGATCTGTGTCGGGGGGAAGGGACTCAGCAGCAGGCAGCCAGAGATTAAACTCAGCTAACCAGTTCTGTAGTGTATTCACCTGGAGAAGAGAAGAGACCAAGTGAGACACAAACCTCTGCGAAACAAGGACCGATTTAAACCATCGCTCAAAATGCTCTTAGACACTCACAGGTACAATGGCGAGGACAGTTTTGGCTCCAGTGTGCCGCAGCAGGATGTCGATAAAGGAGATGACCTGCAGGGTTTTTCCCAGGCCCATGCTGTGAGCCAGAATACAGCCAAAACCACTGCTGCTCTTATACCGCTCAAGAGACTCCACCAGGTTATCATACAGAAAACGGATACCACCAATCTGAGAGAGAAAGAAAGCGATATTGAGATAAATCTGGCCATGCAAGACTAGTTTCATATGGAACAATCTGGACAAGACAGGTGTGTGTGTACCTGGTGTGGTTTGACTGCACGGCCGAGTTGTGGGGTGAGGTACAGGTCCTCCTCGTCTCCAGGGTGGTTGATATTGACCAGCACCCTTCCCTGGGCGTCTGGCTGATTGAGTATGTCATTCACATGAGAGCCGCTACTCTCATCTGTGCCGGGTGTGACCGAGCGATCTTCATTGTCTTCCTCACTGCTGATTCGCAGGGCATCTTCATCACCCGAACTCAACTCAATCACATCTGAAGGGAAACCGAAACATTTAATCAACACTATACACACATCTAGAGTTTTGAGAACATCATTTTCTGAATCTGTATTTTTTGTCTTGTTTTCCAGTAAAAATATCTAAATTTTTGCTACTTGTGAAGCAAAAGTGAAAATGAATTTACATATATCTTGAATTAAGTTTATTTTTCTTACTCCGTTATATAAACTTAATTCAAGATATTTTCATTAAAAACAGAAGTAAATTTATCGTGTTTTTAGGATGTTTAGATATTTTTAACTGGAAAACAAGACAAAAATACTGATCAGGAAATTGATATTTTGCAGTGAAAAATCAAACTGTAATAACTTTCTCTGCTTCTGAAACTTTTATTTTCTGCTGATGTAATCAAGGCCACATGGGTGGGAAAAATAATTTTAACCAATAATATCATCACAGACTACTTTTCACAGTCCAATCAAATCAAGCCGTTTCACTCTGAAAAACTGCACAATTTTAAAGAAGTTACAGTGCATTCAGAAAGTGATCAGACTCTGAAAATGTATTAAAAAGAAAAAACTGAAATATCACACTGACATAAGTATTCAGACCCTTAACTCAGTACTTCGTTGAAGCACCTTTGGCAGCGATTACAGCCTCAAGTCTTTTTGGGTATGATGCGATAAGCTTTGCACACCTGGATTTGGGGATTGTCTGCCATTCTTCTCTACAGATCCTCTCAAGCTCTGTCAGGTTGGATTGGGACCGTTGGTGGACAGCCATTTTCAGGTCTCTCCAGAGATGTTCGATTGGATTCAAGTCCGGGCTCTGGCTGGGCCACTCAAGCACATTCACAGAGTTGTCTCTAAGCCACTCTTGTGTTGTCTTGGCTGTGTGCTTAGGGTCATTGTCCTGTTGGAAGATGAACCTTTGGCCTAGTCTGAGGTCCTGAGCGCTCTGGACTAGGTTTTCATTACGGATATCTCTGTATTTTGCTGCGTTCAGCTTTCCTTCATCACTGACCAGTCCCCCAGTCCCTGCCGCTGAAAAACACCCCCACAGCATGATGCTACCACCACTATGCTTCACCATTAGGATGGTATTGTGCAGGTGACGAGCGGTGCCTGGTTTCCTCCAGACATGACACTTGGAATTGAGGCCAAACAGTTCAATCTTCATTTCATCAGACCAGAGAATCTTGTTTCTCACAGTCTGAGAGTCCTTTAGGTGCTTTTTTATTTGTCTTGCACTGAAGAGAGGCTTCCGTCTGGCCACTCTGCCATAAAGCCGAGATTGGTGGAGTGTTGCAGTGATGGTTGTCCTTTTCAAGTTTCTCCCATCTCCACACATGATCTCTGGAGCTCAACCAGAGTGACCATCAAGTTCTTGGTCACCTCTCTTACCAAGGCCCTTCTCCCCCGATTGCTCAGTTTGGCCGGGCGGCCAGCTCTAGGAAGAGTCCTGTTTGTTCCAAACTTCTTCCATTTAAGAATTATGGAGGTCACTGTGCTCTTGGGAACCTTCAATGCAGCCGAATTGTTGTTTGTAGCCTTCCCCAGATCTGTGCTTCAACACAGTCCTGTCTCTGAGCTCTGCAGGCAGTTCCTTTGACCTCATGGCTTGGTTTTTGCTCTGATATGCATTTTCAGCTGTTGGACCTTATATAGACAGGTGTGTGCCTTTCCAAATCATATCCAATCAGCTGAATTTGCCACAGGTGGACTCCAATCAAAGTGCAGAAACATCTCAAAGATGATCCAGAGAAATGGGATGCACCTGATAAATTTCAAGTGTAATAGCAAAGGGTCTGAATACTTATGTCAATGTGATATTTCAGTTTTGTCTTTTTAATAAATTAGTAAAGTTATCAAAAATCTGGTTTTTGCTTCGTCATTATGGGGTATGGAGTGCAGATTGATGCGAAAACATAATAATTTAAATCATTTTAGCATAAGACCGCAACATAACAAAACAAAGGGGTCTGAATACTTTCTGAATGCACTGTAAATGTGTTGAAAATACCGTTTTTAAATGTAATACATACAGCTATGCTTATTTTTTTTACCATTGCCAAATAGTTCTCATGTTTTAAGGAAAAACTTCACTAAATTTAGTTAGATTTAAGCTTAAAATATGAAAAAGGCTACCACCCCTGGAGTCATGAGTTTGAATCCAGGGTGTGCTGAGTGACTCCAGCCGGGTCTCCTAAGCAACCAAATTGGCCCGGTTGCTAGGGAGGGTAGAGTCACATGGGGTAACCTCCTCGTGGTCGCGATTAGTGGTTCTCGTTCTCGGTGGGGTGCTTGGCGAGTTGTGTGTGGATGCCGCGGAGAATAGCGTGAAGCCTCCACAAGCGCTATGTCTCCACGGTAACGCGCTCAACAAGCCACCTGATAAGATGCACGGATTGACGGTCTCATACGTGGAGGCAACTGAGATTCGTCCTCCGCCACCCGGATTGAGACGAATCATTACGCCACCACGAGGACTTAGAGCGCATTGGGAATTGGGCATTCCAAATTGGGGTGAAAAAGGGAGGAAAAAGAAACTTAATTCAAGATATATTTATTAAAAACTAGTCATTATCTTATTCAATTTTACTTCACAAAATTTACTTTTAGGATATTCAGATATTTTTACTGGAAAATAAGACAAAAATACTGACTGAGAAAATTATATTTTGCAGTGAAAAATCAAACTATAATTACTTTCTTCGGCTCTGAAAACACTTTTATTTTTCTGCTGATGTAATGAAGACCATGTGGGCGGGGGAAAATTATTTTAACCAATAATATCATAGCATATATTTCACAATCCAATCAAATCCCGATGGGTAAATTCAAGTCCCGTCCTACATTTGCCACTGAATATCCTGCTTCACTCTGAAACTTTACGCCGACATTACCAAAGTTAAATGTGTTGCTAATGCCGTTTTTGGGTGTTTCTTTAACTTCAGGTAATTTCATGTTCCAGGGATTCATTTTGATCAAAACTAATAGATTTCAACTTTTTCTTTTTGTTATATGATCTTTTTGTCACATAAATTACTTGGGAATTTTTTACCAGACCTTCATCATTTATTCTTGGTAGTGTGAATTTTTCAAAAAAAGTCCACAGTGCTTAAAGTGCCCAAATTCTAAGAAACACCTTTTTATGCCTTTAAGTGCTATACTACTCATATTGTATTACTATTGAATTTTTCTGTATATGATTTATGTTGAATTTACCATCTCTGAGGGAAGGTAATGGAGGGGATGGGGCTTCTTTAGCCTCACCCTCATCACCGCTGCTATCCAGACAGATCACTTCCTGTTTGAGCCCTGGCACTGCAGAAGCTAGATCTAACATACACACACACACATGGATATACAATGAATGAACATTCAATATATAAATGTTAAAAACTGGCACTAGGCCGAGAGGAAGGGTGCAGCTCGAATGACACTCACCTGGATGAAGGGGGAAGACCTTCCGCTGTTGCTCCAGACGGCGAAGTCTCTCAAGCTCCTCCTGCTGGGCGGCTTTGGTTCCCGCCTCCAGCTGGTGCTCCGTAAGCAGCTTCCTGTGGGCCGCAGCAGTGCGGTGCAATTAGCATTAGCAAATTTAGAATGACATGAGGGTGAGTAAATGAAGACGGAGGTCTGAATTAGGCTCATTACCGGATGTTCCTCCTCAAGTGAGCAGGTTTGGACTTGGACATCTTCAGTATGTTTTCATTGGTTGATGCATTGCTGCGGCTGTCCGGACTGGATGGAGGTTGAGAGCCGGGTCGTGATGACGTTCGTGAGGTTGATGAGGATTGGGAGGGGGGTCGGGATGAGGGGTCAGGGGTGGAGTCTCTAGATGGTGAGGTAGGTGGGGGGCTGCTGTGATCTCTCTGATCTTCAGTATCCATGTTCTCAAGATGATCTGTGGAGAGAAAACAAATCATTTAATTTATTTACAGGCTTTACGCGTGTTCCTTTTGTGTTCCACGGGCATGATTTGACAGAGGACTTGATGTTTGGCACTCACCGCCTGCATCTTCCTCATCATCCCCATCGTTCTCTCCATCCTCTTCCTCCTCCATCTCCTCTTCCTCCTCGCTATTAAGGCTGTGCTCCAGGTCGCTCCCTGAGATTGCCTCTTCTGACATGGCGTCCCCTGGGTCTCCAAGAGCATTACTCACACATCTTCATCCAGACTACCTTATAAAAAAAAGTCATGTAAAATATTACCTGAACATCTGCATTCAGATCGCCTTAAAGCGCTAATTAGCATTTTCTTACCAAGTATTATCAGGGTTACACCAAATTACCCTTTCATAAAAAAATGACAATATCTGATTTTCATTTTTTAGACTCCACACACAGTCTTGAATGTCTAAAGTGTCCTCTCTGTTTTAAATGTTTGTTTGTTTTTGTCGTATGACAACAAAATGGCAACCTACTTGTTGGTTACACCACCTGCGGAGTGGTGAAAAAAGACATTAGTTTAATAACTTAGTGTAAAACAAATGCTTACAACTTTTGACTGATAGGTGTCGCGATCACTAAATTGATATGGTATTGTTAGGGCTTGGTCACAATGCCACATATGAAGTTTCATGTCAATATGCCAAAGCATTCAAGAGATACAGCCTCAGATCCCTGTTCGCATCTTGCCACATAATTAGTTTATGCATTACACGAGCGCGGTTTGGTCTATCAATAAGCATTTCACAACTTTTTGTCATGAGTGTCCCTAGATGATACAAGGAAAATTTAGTGCAAATCGAAAGTACGGCCTAAGGAGGAGTTTAAAAAAAGTAGGTTTTAAATTAAATTAAAAATGGCGGACAGGAAGTATGGCCAACCATGTCAAATTGCGTATCATTCCACTCCGTATGCCCCAAGGAATCTAAAGTGACCAGTCTCAAAATATTTGACCACAAGATGGCGCTGGCCCTAAACATTACAGGTGCCCTCGGGGCATAGCGCTAATGATGCATACCATGTTTCGTAAACATACACCAATGCATTTGTAAAATACAGCATGTTCCGACAAAATTCAAAATGGTCGACGTGGGAAAATTAGGTATTGTTCAACTCGTCATGCCCCAAGGACTCTTTAGAGACTAGTCTCATGACTTTAGGCCAAACTATTGAGAAGTTATAAGCAAAGATAGCAATTTTTCAAATTTCTTGACCACTAGGTGGTGCTGTGTCAAACTGTGCAGGTATCTTCACGTCATTCTTGTGATGACATGTAACGTACCTTAGGTGTCAATACGCTAAAGCGTTGCGAAGATACAGCCTCCCGTCCATTCTGGTGTGCTTGGCGTCAAATTTTTAGGTTTTTCTGAAATCTAATGGGAAGAGTTTTAAACGATGCGACCCACTGGGACTCAGAATGACCCAAGGAATCGGAGGAAAAAAATTATATTGTTTCTAATACTTATGGTTAAAAATGTATAAGACAAAACATAAGTGAAAAGTTAAACTGTAGGTGGCGCTAGAGGGTTACAGTTAGAGACCCCTAATTTTGTGTGGGGGCTAGACAAGCCCCAGAAAAAATATCAAAATAACTTTGAACTCAAAGTGAAAACGTGTTCATCATAGTAGAGGTGTATTCAAGTAATTGTTTTGGTGAACTGCATTTTAATTCGTACAGAATTTTTTTTACCCAAGCCACAAACTATGCAGTCCAATTGTTATTTATTTATAAGATAGTAGACTTTATATTAATCAACACAACCAACACTGACGTAAATAGTAATAGATGGATCTTGGGATTTTAAGAACAGATATCGGGATTGTTTAAAAGGAATATTCCAGGTTCAATACAAATTAAGCTCAATCGACAGCATTTGTGGTATAATGTTGGGTTACAGTGAGGCACTTACAATGGAAGTGAATGGGGCAATCTGTAAACATTAAAATACTGTTTCAAAAGTATGTAATAACTTGATCTTAATGTGATAAAATCACTTACCTTTTCTGTGTAATGTTACATCCAATTTTACAACTTTGTTGCCATGACGACGTAATGCCATAAACACTTAAACCCTAAAACAACTGTAAAAATGATTTAAACAACTTTACAGCTTAAATAATACACAAGTTTTAACAGAAGAATTAATGTAAGTGCTTTTATAAAATTATAAACTTCACATTTCTGTTTAATCTCTATAAAAATTGGCCCCATTCACTTCCATTGTAAGTGTCTCACTGGAACACAGATTTTAACATTTTTTTTTGAAGAAGAAGAGGAACGAGTCAAAATTCCTTTTTGTGGAAATCAACATTATGCCACAAATACTGTCAATTGAGATTAACTTGTATTGAACCCGGAATATTCCTTTGAATGAAGATTAATCTAGGGATGCAATGATATGAAAATGTTTGGCTGATAACAATATTTTGTCATCAGATCACTGTTTTGATTGGGAATTATGTTTTAAAATGTACAAAAGCTTTTGATCTAACAATACATAATTTCCATTGAATATGGATTGAATCTGTTGAACACATGACAGGCCAACATGTTAAAGAGAGCTACAATGAAAGATTAATAGAAGATAAAAAGATAATAAAATAGCTAAATATCATAGCGTGATGAGTGATGTGAAAAAAGGTTATTTTGTACTTCTAAAACATTCTTGCAGTTCTGTTTTTGCAGTTCAATACAACAAAACTCATGTTTTTACTGTATATAATAGAACATCACAAATTCATATTATGCATATGTTGTGCAATTCCACGGAAATGACGACCACATCATGAAAATATAAAAAGTTACTAAAGGTGACTCCAGCCAGGTCTCCTAAGCAACCAAATTGGCCCGGTTGCTAAGGAGGGTAGAGTCACATGGGGTAACCTCATCGTGGTTGTGATTAGTGGTTCTCGCTCTCAATGGGGCGTGTGGTAAGTTGTGTGTGGATCGTGGAGAGTAGCATGTGCCTCCACATGCTGTGAGTCTCCGTGTTGTCATGCACAACGAGTCATGTGATAAGATGCACGGATTGACAGTCTCAGAAGCGGAGACAACTGAAACTTGTCCTCCGCCACCCGGATTGAGGAGAGTAACTGCGCCAACACGAGGACCTACTAAGTAGTGGGAATTGGGCATTCCAAATAGGGAGAAAAGGGGATAAAAAACAAAAAGTTACTAAAGGAACAAAACACCCTTTTAAGTTCTATTATGGTGTAATGGATAATGGGAAATGTCATCCAGAACGCTAGAGGGCACCAACTGCTTACACAATGCTGACTGAAAACCTGATTGCAGTCTATTTTTAAATGCAGCCTTTCAAGTGTTCATAATCATGCAAGACCTTATTGCGATTTCAATCTTAATCAATCATGCAGCCTTAATGGATCACAAACCAATATCTCAGAAGTCAAAGTTTGATGGTTTCAAAGCATTTTGGATGGTTTTACCTCATCATGTATAGGTAAGTGCTGCTTTCACAACTGTCACGTCTGTAACAACGGTTTTTTCTCGTTAATGTGAGAACGAGAAAGAATAAAAATTAAACGTTACATGTTCTTAAGAGTGCCAACCCTTCTACATATTGTGGCTATTATTATTTCTGTATTGTGCATTTGAATTCAAAGAGTTTTTACAAAGTGTGTTACTAATTAATTATGAATAAACTATCGTTTTTTCATCTCTGTGCTTTCATGCTTAAAACCGGTTTGCCGATTGTTTTAATTTGGTCAATAACTGACCGATAAATCTCGGCAGCTGATTAAGGCTGTCAAATTAAAATTCAAAATTTGAATATTCGTAGAATTTAAGAAAAAAATGCACATTCAAATGCTAAAACTGTGCATTCGAATTTTGAATGTGTGCCAAGCACTGACGATGACTTCAGATTGATTGCATTCTTACGCTAAAAAAGGCTAGACACAGCGCAACAAATACAGTTTAACAGAAAGCAGGTGTCTCAAGATGCTTTTTAAAGTTCTTTTTAATTAGAAACGGCATCTAAAAAACAGCACTCCAGCACGAGACGCTGAATAAACACAAAGCGTAACTCAGATATTCGTCTAACGCAGTTTACATAGAAAAGCAAATGGATGGTTGCAAAAGCGTTCGGTGTGAACAGCCCCTTACAATTGGTGGAGGTACTTGGCCATTGCGTCTTGCTCTCTCATAAGCATTTCTCAGATTAAGCAATGAGTTTTTTAAAACGCTTTGTCAGGAAAGGACTTCAAGTTGGCAATATGTGTCTTGAGATTCTCACGTTCGGTTTCAGTCCGTTTGAACAGCCCCTGACCTGTGCTCACAGTCTGAGCCGCTTCACCACCGAGTTCAGCCGAATACCACTGCTATCTGTGAATGCTGCTACTCTACATACAACTGTAATGAATAAAAAACAATGTGGTATTTCACTGCTATCATGAAGCTTGAGTCTGGGGTAGTATACTGTGGCATCAGTGCCAGTGTAACACCATGTGAACTGCCTATTGAAGCATTTTCCCCCTCATTTTTCTTCTGACTTAACATTTGAGAATATGGACCAACTAAAACTTTTGATTTATTTACTTTATGCACATTAGTTGACAATGGATTGCTCTTCTTTTTTAACAGACAGAAATGTTCTTTGCAATAGTATAATGGTGCTGTATGGTTTATGTATTTAACGCGCCCTCGTGGACTAAGGAAACCACATCAATTTAAAAATCATCTGACTTTAAAATTTGAATATTGAAAATATTTAACTCAAATTCGAATTTATTTTTTCTGCCCAACTGACTGCCCTAGAGCTGATACATCAGTGCATCGCTAGATTAAACCTAAAAACAACAGGCCTGATTGCTTAGAAAAGTAATAGCGCACCTATCTTAAAGAAGTTTAAATTTGTATTCATATTTGTCGCACAAACATACTGAAGTTTAATTGTTAGGTTAAGTGGTTTCTTCGAATTTGCATTAGCAAACACCAATAGTAAAGAGATAAAACATGCCAAATATTATAATTATAATAAAAATTACTGAATTCACGATCAAGCGATTTATTTTCAAATGGCTTGATTTTCAAGTGTGTAAGATAGCGACTCACTGTGCAGGCAGAAAGAAAGAGAAAGAAAGAGCGAGAGAGTCAGGCCTACTTACATAAGCGAGTTATATAAGGGCAGGCAGTGTTTGAGTGAATGTAGGCCACTGACACACTGACACATTCACACGGTACAGCACAGTCTGTTCCACAACATGAACCTTGAGTCACAAACTCATCTGCTCCGCCCTGCACCGTCACACAACACCTGCCTAGAATGCACATGGATTGCTAACGCACAAACATATCCGTTTGGTTGTATGTTTTAACAGAAACTGCTAGTGTAATGGACAAAATATCAGTATTTGGGGAAAATTAAAGGAATAATTCACCCAATAATAAAAATTCTGTCATCATTTGCACACCCTCGTGTTGTTCCAAACCTCTTTGCCTGCGGAACGCAAAAGAATAAGCTTAGCAGAATGGTCAAGCTGCTCTTTTCCATATAAAGAAGGCATAAAGTGACCAAAAACGACAAAGCACAGTTGAAATATGGTAAATGGGGTGTCATATGTCTTGCGTGCCATATTCCATGTCTTCTGAAGCCGTTTGATAGCTAAGTTTGAATACGCATAAGTATAAATGAGATTTTAGCGCATGCAATTCTTCTATATACTATTTCGCTTCTATTAAAATCTACTCAGGATTTTATGAATCAGCCTAATGGGTTTTTTTTGTTTCCTTACATTTAAGTTTAAACCATCTGACAACTTCAAGACCCGAACCCACTGACCCCTGGTCAACATGAGAGTTTGCTTTCCTTAGAAAACAACCGCATGCAAAAACTCACCAATACATCCTAAACAGAGCAGAAAACTCGTATTTCAAGGTTGCGAATGAATGAAATGAATCTGCACAGGTAGATACTCTGCACCTGTGCATACCACAAACCTGCTCGTTTTAATATTAAACCCCAGATCCACGTCATATTCCATAACACTTGCGGATATGGCCATATATGTGTGTTATATATCATATAAAAGTGTTTTACAGGATTAAATTGTACTTACGTGAATGAGGCACGTTTACATAACTGTACTGGGTGACCAGCAGCACCGCTAACACATATATATAACCCGCCTTCAAACTCTATTTACTTTCATAATACGAAACCGAAATCACACTGAAACACCAGAGGCGTGTTTTATAATGCATTAAATGTGTTATGCATGAAAAAATACAATAACTAGATTATTTTCAACATAAAAGAGCCGCTAGCTGTTAGCGCGTTAGCACGAGCGCGCTGCTCTCTTTTGTTGACGTGCTGCATGTGTTCAAATATAACTAATACAACACATTAAACGAGTGTGTGGGACTGTATAGCGATGTCTTACCTTTTTTCACCCCTGTTAAGATCGATCGGTTGTGCTGTTCTTCATTAAACCATTAAAATTATTTCTTTAAACTCAGTGATTCTTTTATTTTAATCTAACAATTGTGCGCGAGCAGCGACCTCCGACGCCCCCCGAGGCGCAAACACTGAGTTTGATGGTTCCGCGCGTCAAACGGTCCGCTGTCATTCAGTGTTGCATAATCACTGTTACACAAAAAGGTGTTTTATAAATGCCAAGAATAATCCGGAAGAATCCAGACTTGCAAAAGGGTATTTTAAGATCGCAATGACAGTACATTATTTTAAATTCCAAGCCTTTACTTCCATTTTTTAAGACTGGGTTATATAGTTATTAGGTTGTTATTAAATATAGTAAATATTATTATAACATTTATAAATTGTCAAATATTGTTTGCATATTATACATTTTATTATATATATATATATATATATATATATATATATATATATATATATATATATATATATATTTATTATTATTATTTTATTTGGGGGGGGGGGGGGTCATTATGCATTATGTTATATAAAATGTTTTGACATTTATTATGATATATATGCAATGTATATAAATATTACATAATATAAATTTAATTTTGTGACATTACATAATGTCCAGGGTGTTTCCCTGACTTTGGCCTGAGACAGCTGGGATAGGCTCCAGCACTACCTGTGACCCTACATAGGACAAGCGGCTATAGAAGATGGATGAAAATGGATATACTAAATTATCGTATTTTTTCTCAGTTTCGCAATTGATATATGCGATAAATTGCGATTAATTAATCGGTAATTTTTATATGATATGTTGTGACATTTATTATCATAAAACACAATATAAAGTATAATACTATATAACATGATAAAAATAACACAGCTAGCAGTGACAGCGCATTCCTTTTTTAAGACTTACTGTCTTAAATATTATATTCTTAATATATGTTCTTAATATTATATAAAGCGTTATATTCTTGTTATATTTGTATTATTTTATTATTTATAACAGTAACAATTTCATGAATTTGTATTGTATTATAATATATAAATATGTTTGTGTGTTATAGCATATGAAATGATGCGACAGTAGAATATCATACAACATCATATAAGTTAAAAACATACGACATATAATTTAATAATAATCACTTTATAATCATATACCATAAACAGTAATGTTTTACCAAGCAATTTGTTTTGTAAATGTTATATAATAATACTATTATATAAAACATTGTAGTCTTGTTTTATTTGTATTATTTAAAACAGTAATAATTTCATAAATGTATATTTTATTGTAATATATATATATATATATATATATATATATATATATATATATATATATATATACACACACACATACATATGGATAGATAGATAGACAGACAGATAGATAGATAGATAGACAGACAGACAGACAGATAGATACAGTCTCTTGATACCAAGCCAAGGTCAGGTAGACCAGGCTTTTTTGTGGCACTGGCACAGTAAAGGCTTCTTTCTGGCAACTCGACCATGCAGCTCATTTCTGTTCAAGTATCGTTGTATTGTGCTCCTTGAAACAACCACACCATCTTTTTCCAGAGCAGCCTGTATTTCTCCTGAGGTTACCTGTGGGTTTTTCTTTGTATTCTTCTGGCAGTTGTGGCTGAAATCTTTCTTGGTCTACCTGATCTTGGCTTGGTATCAAGAGATCCCTGAATTTTCCATTTCTTAATAAGTGATTGAACAGGTACTGACTGGCATTTTCAAGGCTTTGGATATCTTTTTATATCCTTTTCCATCTTTATAAAGTTCCATTACCTTGTTACGCAGGTCTTTTGACAGTTCTTTTCTGCTCCCCAAGGCTCAGTATCTAGCCTGCTCAGTGCATCCACGTGAGAGCTAACAAACTCATTGACTATTTATACACAGACACTAACTGCAATTTAAAAAGCCACAGGTATAGGAAATTAACCTTTAATTGCCATTTAAACCTGTGTGTGTCACCTTGTGTGTCTGTAACAAGGCCAAACATTCAAGGGTATGTAAACTTTTGATCAGGGCCATTTGGGTGATTTCTGTTATCACTATGATTTAAAAAGGAGCCAAACAACTATGTGATGATAAATGGCTTCATATGATCACTATACTTAAACAAAAGACAGTTTTTTTGCATGATCAGTCATATTTTCAAAATCAGTGCCATAATTTCACAATTTCTGCCAGTGTATGCAAACTTTTGAGCACAACTGTAGACAGATAGACAGATGACAGATAGACAGACAGATATACACTCAACAATACTCACTTTGTGATGATTTACAATAAAAAAGTAATGTTTACAAAAACTGCTGTTTTATTTATAAAACTGCCCATAATAAACTTTTCCTTCGCCATTCAGTGTAATGAATCAGCAACTGCAAATGACTTGTTATTTACATAACTCCACTGAAATGTTCACACACAGATAATTAAGCCAAGTGATTAATCAGACATAATTAAATTGCTAAAAGAAAGAAATACGGGGGATTAACATACAGTCGTACAGAAAGACGCAAACAAAAAACACAACCACATTTGGTCATGCCATAATTGTGACATAAATCGAACAGCGACACTCAGCTCATGGCGCAGTCGAGTGACGTCAAGAACAATCGACGTCTCTTTATTGTGTTTACTAGCCGTCCAAATGTGCCTCAATTGTGTACGAACAAATGATTTTAACAGCGCTTTATAACGTTATGGACTGGTCGATGATTTAGAGGGAAGATTCGGTAACTCTAATATCAGTCATAATGAACAAGGGTTGGCTTGAGTTAGAAAGTGACCCGGGTGAGTCTTAAAATAAACAGTCTACCCATATTACACTTCATATTATTTACTGTTAATCAAATAACTTAATTTGTAAAAACATAGTATCATCAATAGTATCGTATTTTAACGTAACCTCTAAACTGTACTTCTGTTATTTTTCACTTGCACTGATGTGAATTGAATTCAAACCATACATGAAGTCAACACGCGTATATTAATCACATATCAAGATATTTTGTCTTAAATTTACTTGCTTTTTCTTGTCCTATTAAAGGGTTGTTCACACTTTTGGTGGAGGACTTTGGTGAGTTGATTGTCGTGGCTCTCTATGAAGAAATGCACAAATGGTTTAGTGCTTTTGTGATGTTAATTACAGTCTAAATATGAATTATGACGTCTGAATGTGGTGAAAAGATGTAATTTGTTATGTTTGGATGCAGGTGTTAAGGGTGTTCAGGTGGAGGAGATCTATGACCTGCAGAGCAAATGTCATAGGTGAACTTACCACACACACTAAAGTGTGTGTATATATATATATATATATATATATATATATATATATATATATATATATATATATATATATATAACAATGGAATATTTTTTAAAATATTATTATAATTATTTTATTATAATTTTATATATATATATATATATATATATATATATTTAAAAAATACAATTATAATTGTATTATAATTTTTTAATATATAGAATCAACTTTTGCAAAACCAGTTATATTAGTAAATATTTTAGTATTGTATTAAAGATTTTGTAAATATATTATAAATTATTATAATGAAATTTACAACAAACATTGATTTTATTATATTTAATTGCATAATGTTATATATGTTTTATATCACACACACAAAATAAATTGCATATTAATCTCATGATATCTGAAGCTGTCTTGTTTATTTTTCTGATCAGCCCTGTATATGGCTTCATCTTTCTCTTTAAATGGATTGAGGAGCGAAGATCTCGGCGGAAAGTCTCCACACTGGTGGATGAGACCTCCGTTATCGATGACGACATTGTTAATGACATGTTTTTTGCACACCAAGTGAGTTCTTTGTTGTGTTTTTAGAGGTCGACCGATAGTGTATTTTGCCGATACCGATAACTGATTAATCGCCTGATAGTTTTTAAAATCGATTTGTAGAATCTCAAAACATTTTCTTATTCTTTCTATACTATGACAGACAAAGACAACGCATCCTAACTGAATAAAATCCCAGATGTAGTTTTTTGTTCTACCAAAATCCCAATAATAACCAGCGAAAATAAGATTTGGTGCATAACAAGAGACTTTTAAGTATAAACAAGCCCGAACACATAAGGGACTCATATTTTGAAATGACAAAATATCTGTCGGTACCTATCGACATAGATTTTTGCCTATAACCAATAGTTCCAAAAAGCAACAATCGGTACAGATTAATCGGTAAAACCGATATATCGGTCTACATCTAGTTATCTTTAGGATTTGACTTTCATTAAAGATGATCTGATAATATTTTGTGCCGTTTATTTTAAAACCTTGCAATAAAGGTATGACAGTTGTGTATATATGTTGTTGTTTTTTCTCTGTGCAGTTGATACCAAACTCGTGTGCTACTCACGCCCTCTTAAGTGTGCTTCTGAACTGCAGTGACGTTGAATTGGGAACAACTCTAAGTCGCATGAAGACTTTCACTAAGGGCTTCAGTCCTGAGGTCAGTTAAACTGTTATTATTTTATCATTAAAATAATAATTAGCTACTGTATTAGCATGTCTTTATTTTCTTGAATTCTCAGAGTAAAGGTTACGCCATTGGCAACGCCCCCGAGCTTGCGAAAGCCCACAACAGCCATGCAAGGTACTGTCAAGCTTTAATATTACACCGTAAAGCCTCTTCACAGCTAACACGCTTGTTTAAATATAAAGTACGGAAATTGTCCATGTTGTGGTCTAGTTTTGTTGTTTTATATTAATTTTTTTGTGTTCTTTCCATGGAGACCGGAGCCACGGCACTTGCCGGAGAAACAGAATGGCATCAGCGCCGTCCGGACGATGGAGGCGTTTCACTTCGTCAGTTACGTGCCAATCAAAGACCGTCTGTTTGAGCTGGACGGGCTAAAGGCGTACCCTATCGACCACGGTAAGAGCTTTAAGTCAACTTAACATTACAATAAAGTTCAGGGTTCGATACAAGTTAAGCTCAATCATTAAGCATTTGTTTATTTTGCTCTCGCTTACAGTGGAAGTGAATGGGGCCAGTGCATAAACCTCACAATGATGTTGGGCGTGATCTCTTTTTTTTCTGTCTCTCAGGGCCATGGGGAGAGGATGAGGAGTGGACCGATAAAGCCAGACGGGTCATAATGGAGCGAATAGGACTGGCGACTGCAGGGTAAGAGAAGTCTGACTTTGTACATATCTCCACCTATCAAGATGAAGAAATGATCAGTACAATGTAAAGTGTGATTTGTCTCCTTCCCCTATAGAGAGCCCTACCATGACATCCGCTTCAATCTTATGGCGGTGGTTCCAGATCGCAGGGTCAAATACGAGTCCAGGCTTGATGTCCTGAAGCGGAACAGGCAGATCATTCTAGAGGGGCTCCAGCAGGTTAAAGACAAAAAGGTGAGTGCAAACTTTTTATTTCCTTTAATACAATACTCTTTTTATGTTGAATTACCTCCTATTTGTGTGGCTCAAATTAAATGTGAATGTCTGTGCTCAACCATGTGTACACTACAGGTGATTCGGGTGTCCCAACAAGAATCAGGTCAAGATCGTAAGCAACAAGACTCCTCCTCCTCCGAGGACACATCCCCTGCTGTGAAAAAGGAGGATGGGCCAGAGACACAGATACCTTTGGGTACTGAGCAGGCCCCACCCACAGGTATCCCAGACAAGAGAGCACAAGATTTTTTTTGGTGTAAACCTTTCAAGATAGACTTGAAATATATACAGTATACTTCTGTAGAAGCCAAAAGTCAACGAGGTTTTGAATTCTCAGTGAATTACTATACTACCAAAATTCGGCATATTTAAAAATAAAAAAAATACCGGAACCAAATTTTCATGGCTTTTAGTTGCATTAACGATTTGTTGAGCTGATTCTTTTGAATCTACACCACAAAACATACAGCTTTTCCTGCCAAACGAATGACCTTTATCAGCTGGTTCTTTGTAGTGAATGCAAAACTAACTGAACTGCAAGTTAATCATTTCGTCATGTCTGACCCGAAATGAACCTCGAAATGTTACTGTGTTATGTTTGCTTAAAGCTTGTGAGGCTGAAATCAGAGTTATTACTGGATGGTTGTTGAAATGGCAGTGTGTATTTAAAAACACAAATCATAGGTTTTGTTGGAATTGGTAATTAATCAAAGAGAGATGTCCTGTGCCTTGTTTTTTCTCTCAGAAACTCAGGAAGGTGCTGCCACTGTATCGAGTTCAGCTGGAAAAGTCAAAGCTATGGCTAAACCATCTGCCCTGCCAAAAGGAGGCGCTCCACCACCAGCCCCTCTGCCCGTACCCATCCCCAACCCCATTGTTCAGCGTTTGCCAGCCTTCCTGGACAACCACAACTACGCCAAGTCCCCCATGCTGGTAAGACAGTGTGAATCTGCTATGAAACAGGGAGAGCCATTTTCGTACAAGGTTTGAATGTGGCTTACTTGGTTAACTGGATATGTTTTAGGATAACTTCGCATACATTTGAGATAAATCTACTAGGATAATTACAAAGTGCTTTCATTCAGTTGTATTCTCGCTGATTGACAGGAAGAGGAAGATCTTGCTGCAGGTGTCGGTCGCACACGTGTACCCGGCCCTCCTCAGCCCTCTTATTCTGATGAGGAGGATGACTATGATGATGAAGTGGAAGAGTGCAGCACTACGGCTGCTTCCAGCAGGTATGAGACTATATACAGTTGAAGTCAGAAGTTTACATACGCTTAGGTTGAAGTCATTAAAACTCATTTTTTAAGCACTCCACAGATTTCATATTAGCAAATTATAGTTTTGGCAAGTTGTTTAGGACATCTACTTTGTGCATGAATGACATGAGTAATTTTTCCAACAATTGTTTACAGACAGATTGTTTCACTTTTAATTGACTATATCACAATTCCAGTGGGTCAGAAGTTTACATACACTAAGTTAACTGGGCCTTTAAGCAGCTTGGAAAATTCCAGAAAATGATGTCAAGCCTTTAGGCAATTAGCTTATTAGCTTCTGATAGGAGGTGTACTGAATTGGAGGTGTACCTGTGGATCTACCTACCTTCAAACTCAGTTCCTCTTTGCTTGACATCATGGGAAAAATCAAAAGAAATCAGCCAAGACCTCAGAAAAAAAAATTGTGGACCTCCACAAGTCTGATTCATCCTTGGGAGCAATTTCCAAATGCCTGAAGGTATCACGTTCATCTGTACAAACAATACTATGCAAGTATAAACACCATGGGACCACACAGCCATCATATCGCTCAGGAAGGAGACGCATTCTGTCTCCTAGAGATGAATGTAGTTTGGTGCAGAAAGTCCAAATCAATCCCAGAACAACAGCAAAGGACCTTGTGAAGATGCTGGATGAAACAGGTAGACAAGTATCTATATCCACAGTAAAACAAGACCTATATCGACATAACCTGAAAGGCTGCTCAGCAAGGAAGAAGCCACTGCTCCAAAACCACCATAAAAAAGCCAGAATACAGTTTGCAAATGCACATGGGGACAAAGATCTTACTTTTTGGAGTAATGTCCTCTGGTCTAATGAAACAAAAATTGAACTGTTTGGCCATAATGACCATCGTTATGTTTGGAGGAAAAAGGGGTGAGGCTTGCAAGCCGAAGAACACCATCCCAACCGTAAAGCATGGGGGTGGCAGCATCATGTTATGGGGGTGCTTTGTTGCAGGAGGGACTGGTGCACTTCACAAAATAGATGGCATCATGAGGAAGGAAAATTATGTGGATATATTGAAGCAACATCTCAAGACATCAGCCATGAAGTTAAAGCTCGGTCGCAAATGGGTCTTCCAAATGGACAATGACCCCAAACATACCTCCAAAGTTGTGGCAAAATTACTTAAGGACAACCAAGTCAAGCCCTGACCTCAATCTGATAGACAATTTGTGGGCAGAACTGAAAAAGTGTGTGCGAGTAAGGCGGCCTACAAACCTGACTCAGTTACACCAGTTCTGTCTGGAGGAATGGGCCAAAATTCCAGCAACTTATTGTGAGAAGCTTGTGGAAGGCTACCCAAAACATTTGACCCAAGTTAAACAATTTAAAGGCAATGCTACCAAATACTAACAAAGTGTATGTAAACCTCTGACCCACTGGGAATGTGATGAAAGAAATAAAAGCTGAAATAAATAATTCTCCCAACAATTATTCTGACATTTCACATTCTTAAAATAAAGTCCTAACTGACCTAAGACAGGGAATGTTTTCTATGCTAAAATATCAGGAATTGTGAAAAACGTAGTTTAAATGTATTTGGCTAAGGTGTATGTAGACTTCAACTGTATTCATTCAGACTCGAGTTATAAAAATGCAGGTATCTCCTGACCTCCTCACACATGCGCTCTTGACTTGCACATCCACTGTTGTTGTTTTTACCTTCGTCTTCTGTTGTTTAGCCGTGATAACATCATCTAGGGCTTCTTCATGACAGCAACAGCTCAAGTGCTGCCACTTTGTGGACCCTTTAATTTGTGCAAATAATTCCAGGCGCATGCGCAGACTATGCATTCAGGAACGTAATTTCCCTGTGATGCTAGTGTTAATAACGAACGTGGCATCTAAGGACGACTTTGCTGTTTTTAATTCTCTGTTGCTTTGCTTTATTCCTAGATGTCCCACAGTTGCTGCTGTGTTTGTTTCCTTAACTTTCCATTGTAGCCCGCCTTGGCATTACGCTGCTATAGTGTTTTTTTTTCCTCTTACCTCATACCCTGGGATTTCTCTGACGCACTTGAGCGTTTACAGACTTTCTTCAAAACCTGTAAGAATGCCATTTATGAGTTTAGATGACCACATAAGCTGCATTCCCCTGCAGAAACCTAGGTGTGTTAACAGTTTTCTCTTAATACCTTCAGTGGTGTAAGGAAAGCGGTGTTCACGTTAACGTGACTGTTCAGAATGTCACTTTCAGCAGAAACCCTGGAATAAACTGTTTTCTTAAGTGCGTGTAAACGAGTACTCAAGGAAGCAATAGTTACCTTAAAATATCTGTGCAGATGTGTTATTTAGGTAGCTAGTTATAAACATATCAACAGTTTCACCAACTTGCTATGCAAGATCCTCCTCAAAATGACTGTAGAAAGACAGAGAACACTAATGTCAGTCTGCTATAGCGCCCCTTGTGGTAATGGTGATAATGCAACATGTACTTGCTACACAACGATGAAATCAATCTTGCTTGGCTAGAAGCGTCTGCATTCCCGTACTTGTGAAGAGTATGTTTCAGACCGTAACTTCATGGCTTGTGGATGTAATTGGCAGGTTCCGCAGGAAGGCGGGTCTACGTGCACGTGCTGTGGGCCGCAGTGGAGTGGCCGGGGTTACAGCCATGGAGAGTCAGCTAGCACTTAGCGTTTTAGCTGAGAAACTCAAGAAAGAGGCCCAGAGGAAGGACGCCATGGCAACAGCAGGTTCCGCAGCTCTGAACGTACGCACTGAGGGTCGCACGGGTGGAATCAGCATCACCGCGGCCTGCCAGCCATCGCCCACACCCAGTAACGAGAGCACAGATACGGCCTCTGAGATTGGCAGCGCGTTCAACTCACCACTACGCTCACCTGCGCGATCGCAGGCTGCTACGCGTCCCTCCAGCCCCGTGGTGTCCCACTTCACGGGTCGCGTGCTGTTCGGGGAGGAGGAAGGGCTCCTCAGGTTAGACGCCCGACACAATCGTGCTGTCCGGGACTTGGGGGCACTTGTGAGCTCAACGATGCTGCACCTGCAGGGGGGTGAAGTCATGTATGCTATGCCACCCACAGGTAAACTTAAACAAATCATTTTTTTGTTAATGCATTTAAATTGGTGAGATTTTCAAGTCAACATGAAATCAAAAATGGACCCTTTTTGTTTCTATTCTTATTGTGCACCATTCATCGTGGCAAATGAGTGCAAAGGAAAAAAAAAAAACATTGTTTTCGTAATTCTTATTGCTCAACTGAACGAAATGTCCTATTTGGCTGACTTCACCTAGACTTGAGAATAATGTTGATCAAAAGGTCCAATAGCTAATTAGGCTACTTTCAGTGGAAATGCAACCTTTCGAAAATCTTGCAAACAGTCAACGCGTTAATTTAATGTTGGATAATGTTAATGTAAATAATGCAAATAATGATAGATTTGAAAAAGAAGCGTTACCATTGGGGTACGTGGAGATGCTCTTGAGGGTGAACTTGACCTTCAGCTTTCACGTTCCAGTCAAAAATCCTCCTCAGAAGTGGGAGTAGTCTTCCACAAATTCATAGCAAACTTGAATTCAGGTTTTACTCCATTTTAGTATGAATCGGCCACTTTTCACTATCCAATCAATTCCTGGTGGATAAAATAAGTCCTGCCCTACTTTTCTTTTTCTCATTGAAAATACTTTTTCACTCCAAAATATGCCAATTTGCATGCTGACTTGAACCAGATCTCATGTTGACTTTAGACAAATCTCAAACTTATTCAGCTAACTATTTGACAGAAACATCCAATGAGAAAAAAGTGGGCAGAGTGCAGAGAAAGGAGAAGGAAAAGGCGACCGGTCCAAGAGGAGGAGAGAAGGAAGGACCCTCAGTGGAGATCAAACAGGAAGACGTCAAAGATGCAGTGGACATCAAACCAGACAAAGAGAACCTGCCGTCCACAGAGTCTGACATAAAAACCAAACCTGCTGGAGAGAAATACACTCCCAAAGTGAGACTGGACCCTGGACCACTGCATTATTCACTTTTTAATGGTGTTTGCTAAAGCAGGCATCACTAGGGATTTGAACAACTAACCATAAGAATTAAACTTTGACACATGGATTTCCCTCTGTCATATAGGAGTTACTGGCCCTGCTGAAGTTTGTGGAAGCAGACATCGCCAACTATGAGGTGTATCTTAAAGAAGAAGTGGAGAAAAGGAAGAAGTACAAGGCAAGTGGTTGACGTCCTTCTTGAATATTTAGCTTCTTGTGAATAAGAACCTGATCTCAGAGGACATTTCCTGGATTAAAGGGATAGTTCACCCAAAACTGAACATTTTGTACAAACCTGTATTACTTATTTATGGAACACAAAATTAGGTGTTAGGCAGAATGATAACTTTAGTATGGAAAAAGATGCAGTGAAAATGAAGGGTGAATTATCCCTTTAAATAGGGCAAATATGGACACAAACAGGAGCCAAGGAAAAATATAGCTGCATTCAGCAACTACGTGGCCAAGCACACCAATGGAAACCATTTAGATTGAATATAGAATCCCAGTGATGATTTTAAACAGAGTGGTGAAAAAATAAATGTGTTTTTATTTTTATAGTGTTATACAAATGCTTAGAACTTTGGACCAATAGGTGGCGCTGTCACCAAACTCTTTGAGTACCTTCAGGACATGGCCCAGATGACACATACCAAAATTCGTAATGATACGCCAATGCATTTGTAATATACAGCAAGGCAAATTTCAAAATGGCCGATACCCTATATGGCTGAAATAGCATAATTGGGTATCATTCAACTCGGTAGACCCCAAGAAATCCAAAGAGACCAGTCTCATGATTTTAGGCCAAACTATTCAAAAGTTATAAGCAAAATAACCATTTAGGTGGTGTTGTGCCAAAACTGAATTCCATAACTTTTTGTCATGATTGTCTCTAGGTTGCAAAATTTCGTGCAAATTGGACATACGGCCTAGCAGGAGTTCGGGAAATTTGAAAAACAGACTTATGGTTCAAAAGTTATAGGCCGAAACATAAGTTACATTTTAAACTGTTGGTGGCACTAAAGGTTTTGAGTAAATTTGGGTCAGTTACATTTGAGAGTGTCCTCTATCAGTGTGCCATATTTTATTACTTATGTATGGTTCTATGAGCTGCTTTTGGCAGAATAATAATAAGAACAATAACAGATACAACTGGGGGGGGGTGTCTGTAGCACGTAAAGGATGTATACGTGTTTGCAACGTCCTCTGAAAAAGGTGACATTTCAATTAGCAAATAGACAATTTTTTTTCTCTCATTTCGATATATAAATAAATGTATTATCGTATACAATCAACGATGTCAACTCAAAGACTGTAAGGTTATGGCAGGGATATGCAAGTCGACCAATAAAGCAACCACATGCGCTGCGGCCTCGGTGAGCTCAACAGATCCATGTGGCAATGGCGGCAATAAGCTCACTATGGATATGTTCAGACATGCACCACAATTGAAACAGCAGTGAGTGGTCTGCAGGCTGATGTTGCTGCTGTTAAAGAGGAGCTGACAACGACAGTTACAACTCTGCAACAATCTCTTAACTTGCATAATGAGAGGCTGGTGGCAGTCGAGGATTCAGCGTCAAAGACAGGTGATGCCCTGACCCAGCTGGAAGGCACCGTGGCAGCACTTCAAGCAAAGGTAGAAGGACTGCAGGCAAAATGTGAGGACTTAGAAAACAGGTCGAGTAGGAACAGTTTGAGGCTGGGGGGCATAAAAGAAGGTGAAGAGGGTGGTAAGCCGACTGAGTTCATCTCCACACTTCTCCAAGATATATTAAGCCTAGATGAGGTGTCTCTTTTGGACCATGCTCTTCAGTCACTGCAACCTAAACCGAAACACAGTCAACCACCCAGGGCGTTCATCCTCAGGGTCCATTTCTTTCATATCCGGCAGCAAATCCTTCGCAGTGCCCGTGAGAAAGGTCTTCTGATGTACAAAGGGAGCTCCATCTTCATATTCCCCGATTTCATGGTCAACGAGGCAAAGAAGAGAGCATCTTTCGGAGAAGTGAGGGAACGGCTCCCCAAACAGCGATGGACTTTGTCAAACAATTTGCCAAGCCCACGAACGATGTGACTGAATAGTGACTGTGTTTAACTTGCTTTCAATACAAGTACTTCACGGACACATAAGGTAAATCCCTGTATTATTCAAGTTATAGTGTACTTAGCATCAACACATTAGTGAACCTTTTTAATAAAAAGGTTAAAAAATAAATTTTTCATCTGATCCTTAACGCTGTGTTCATATCATGTCAGTGGAGTTACATTACATATGTTCTGTCAAATTAACCGAGAAATGGGCACAGTGGTTAATATCTTAAGTTGGAATGTAAAGGGTTTGGGCCGTCCTTTAAAATTAAACAAAGTGCTTCTGCATCTTGAAAGTTTACATACTCAAATTGCATTTCTCCATGAGTCACACCTGACTTTAGCTCAGGTGCACAAATTGCACAGGAGATCGGTGACTCAATCTTTTCATTCTACATTTAATAGTAGACCAAGAGGAGTTGCTGTTCTCATACATAGAAGTATTTCATTTAATCTCTCCAACGTCATCTCTGATAGAAATGGGAGATATATTATAGTTACAGGCATTTTATTTACAACCCCTGTAGTGTTGGTCAAAGTTTATGTGCCTAAATATGACAATGAGAACTTTTTCAATCAGCTTTTTTCCATTCTCCCTAAACTTGTCTCATCACTTGATAATTGGGTGGGTTTTAAACACTTTATTACACCAAATTCTGGATAGATCATCAAAAAGGGCTGCAACTCTTTTTAAATCCACACACATAATTAATCATTTTCTCTCTGATTTTGCTGTCTCTGATGTGTGGCACACTTTGAACCCGGCTAGACGTAGTTATTTCTTTTTTTCCCCAGTTCACCAAACTTTTTCCCATATCGACTATTTCTTATTAGATAGGAAGCTTATACCAGCTGTTCAAAGTTGTAAATATAGCACAATCATAATTTCTGATCACTCACCACTTATATTGACCGTACGGCTCACACACAGATGCCTGACTCGTCCGATTTGGAGACTAAACACTCACCTACTTTCTAATGCAGATTTTATTAAGTTTATCTCTCTTTAGACTGACTTATTTGTGTTAATACCTGTTCGGACACATCTCATAGCACCATTTGGGAAGCTTATAAAGCCTTTGAGAGATCAGATTATATCCAAGTCAGTTTTTGTGAGGAAACATCGCACACAGGCTGTAGCACGTTTAACAGATAATATCTTAGATCTTGCTAGACAGCTTTTGTGCGCTCCCTCACCCGATCTGTTCAAAAAGTGCCTCCAAGCAGATTTCAATACACTCACTAATACTAACATTGAAGAAATGTTGCTTAAATCTCGATATACCTATTACGAACTCGCTCATCATCTTAGGCTATCCACCGCATTTCACTTCGTTCCTGAAATAAGGACTAGCAATGGCCTCTCCCCTGACTATCAAGAAATCAATTTTGCGTTCAGAGACTTCTATCAGATACTATATTAATCTGAGCAAAGAGCCAGTTCTAAAGATCTTGAGAATTTCTTTTCATCTCTTAATGTACTGCAGATAAGCCCACACATGGTGCATATTCTGAATAGCCCAATATCACCAGAAGAGATAGCTCAGGTTATTACATATATGCAAAGCAGGAAAAGTCCTAGACCTGATGGCTTCTCAGCTGAATTCTATAAGAAGTTTTCAGCGAACCTTGTACCTATTATGTTGAATATGTATAATGAATCTTTTGAATCTGGCCTTCTCCCTCAAACTCTTAGAGAAGCTTTAATATCTTTAATTCGTAAAAAAAGACAAAGACCCTCACTGCTGTAGCTCTTAGCGCCCAATATCCCTTCTAAATGTTGATATAAAAATTTTAGCTACAGTGCTTGCTGCACGTCTGGAGGCTGCGCTACTTAATATAATATCACCCGACCAAACCGGGTTTGTTAAACAGATGTACCTAATCTAATATACGCCGATTGTTTAAAATAATCTCTCACCCTTCACAATCGCAGACACCCGAAATTGTAGTCTCTCTGGACTATTTATTTTACACTTTTAAAATGTTAGGTTTCGGCAGTTGTTTCATTTCTTGGGTTTGGCTACTATACAGAACCCCTTTCGCATTTGTCCGTACTAATAACATTTCCTCTCAGCACTTTCAAATTTTTCACAGGACAAGACAGGGTTGCCCACTTTCACCCCTACTGTTTGCTCTTGCCATTGAACCTCTGGCACTCGCGTTATGACAAAGCACTGAATTAACTGGCATCTTGCAAAAGGAACAAGACCATATGGTGTCTTTATATGCAGTTGATCTTCTTCTGTATCTATCCAATCCCTCTGTATCTATGCCCAGTGCTCTGCATATTATAGAGACCTTTGGTAAACTGTCTGGCTACAAAATTAATCTGCAGAAAAGTGAGTTATTCCCCATTAATATAGCAGCACATACTGTAAATAGACTTTTAGCTCATTCCCTTTTAAAGTAACCCATAATTTCAAGTATCTTGGCATTTGGGTTAAAGATAAGTTTCCAAGGCTGTTTACTGAAAATGTCCTCCCCCTCTTAACAAGAGTTTAGCAAATCTTAAAGCATTGGTCTTTACTTCCACCAGCTGTTGCAGGCCATATTAATTCAATTAAAATGACTATCCTACCTAAATCTTCATATCTATTCCAAAGCATCCTTTAATTTATTCCCTAGTATGAGAGAGGGGCAAGAACAAGGGCAGCAACTAATGACAGCTTACATGAGGCAGACTCAATAGTGTGCCATGATCTATTATATCCGGAATTTATGGTAAGCTTGCTTCTCTCCAAGACTCTCCACTCAATATGATAAAATCTCATTGGGAGGAAGATTTGGGGGACAGCATCTCAGAGGAGATGTGGGAGGAAATACTGTATCGGGTGCATCTAATGTATCTGTGCAATGCATGGTTGGCTGCAGTGTAAAGTAGTCCATCGTACGCACTGGACTTAACAGAAGCTTTCTAAATATTTTCCTTATATAGATTGTTCATGTGATCAATGTTAGTGTGTCCATAAGTTCTAGTCTTGTAGATCACTGAATCATTATTGGTCTTCCATTTTTAATATAATATTTGGTTTTCTGGGTCAGTCTGTCAGTCCGAGCCCAGTGATTGCCATTTTTGGAATCATTCCTGAGACCTACTCTTTCACCAAAACACAAGCTGATTGCACTGCATTTCTTCTCGCAAGACGACAAATACTCCTCAACTGGAAAGGGTATAAGCTACCAACATTCAGATGTTGGATTAAAGATGTCCTTTACTTCAAAATGGAAAAAAATAAGTATTCAATGAGAGGCACAAAAATACATTATTGTATGTGGTCCTTTTTTGGAATATGTAAAGGATCAGAGAATGTGAGCGGAGTGTAGTGACCAGAATTTCACTAGAGCGAGGAGCGCGTTTCACGAGACTGCGCTCAGCCCCGCTTCGGCCGCTCACAAGGTGCTCGCTTTCCGCTCCTACCAGAATGTGCTACATTTAGCGTGTGGCCATATTATATGTGTGTGCTTCTAAAGTCCAAGATTTGAAACAGAGTGGATTATCAGTGATGATGCAGCGTTTAAACTCAGTGTGATTCACGAGCTGATGGTGACGGGCCGATTCCAACAACAGACTTCAGTGAGGTGAGAGTGCAGAGGCAGTTCAAAACACAGATTAGTTTCCTGGACATATATCTGTTAAGTAAAATTATTTTATTTGGCTACCGCGGACGTCTGTAAGGTTTACCGTCGATTCGCATGGGATAAGCGATGCCTGTATAAATCACAGAGATGAGTGTCGACTGCATTTACACACTGCTGTCACGCGTAACTGACCCTTCAGAAAATGTATGCTATTTAGCTGTGCTGATTAATTACAAAGTATTAAACATTGGATTATTAGAAGAATAATCTTCATTGATCTAGTATTGATCTAACCTGCAAAACTAATAAACTATATACAGGTGCATCTCAATAAATTAGAATGTCGTGGAAAAGTTCATTTATTTCAGTAATTCAACTCAAATTGTGAAACTCGTGTATTAAATAAATTCAATGCACACAGACTGAAGTAGTTTAAGTCTTTGGTTCTTTTAATTGTGATGATTTTGGCTCACATTTAACAAAAACCCACCAATTCACTATCTCAAAAAATTAGAATATGGTGACATGCCAATCAGCTAATCAACTCAAAACACCTGCAAAGGTTTCCTGAGCCTTCAAAATGGTCTCTCAGTTTGGTTCACTAGGCTACACAATCATGGGGAAGACTGCTGATCTGACAGTTGTCCAGAAGACAATCATTGACACCCTTCACAAGGAGGGTAAGCCACAAACATTCATTGCCAAAGAAGCTGGCTGTTCACAGAGTGCTGTATCCAAGCATGTTAACAGAAAGTTGAGTGGAAGGAAAAAGTGTGGAAGAAAAAGATGCACAACCAACCGAGAGAACCGCAGCCTTATGATTGTCAAGCAAAATCGATTCAAGAATTTGGGTGAACTTCACAAGGAATGGACTGAGGCTGGGGTCAAGGCATCAAGACACAGACATGTCAAGGAATTTGGCTACAGTTGTCGTATTCCTCTTGTTAAGCCACTCCTGAACCACAGACAACGTCAGAGGCGTCTTACCTGGGCTAAGGAGAAGAAGAACTGGACTGTTGCTCAGTGGTCCAAAGTCCTCTTTTCAGATGAGAGCAAGTTTTGTATTTCATTTGGAAACCAAGGTCCTAGAGTCTGGAGGAAGGGTGGAGAAGCTCATAGCCCAAGTTGCTTGAAGTCCAGTGTTAAGTTTCCACAGTCTGTGATGATTTGGGGTGCAATGTCATCTGCTGGTGTTGGTCCATTGTGTTTTTTGAAAACCAAAGTCACTGCACCCGTTTACCAAGACATTTTGGAGCACTTCAGGCTTCCTTCTGCTGACCAGCTTTTTAAAGATTTTCCAGCAGGGTTTGGCACCTGCCCACACTGCCAAAAGCACCAAAAGTTGGTTAAATGACCATGGTGTTGGTGTGCTTGACTGGCCAGCAAACTCACCAGACCTGAACCCCATAGAGAATCTGTGGGGTATTGTCAAGAGGAAAATGAGAAACAAGAGACCAAATAATGCAGATGAGCTGAAGGCCACTGTCAAAGAAACCTGGGCTTCCATACCACCTCAGCAGTGCCACAAACTGATCACCTCCATGCCACGCCGAATTGAGGCAGTAATTAAAGCAAAAGGAGCCCCTACCAAGTATTGAGTACATATAGAGTAAATGAACATACTTTCCAGAAGGCCAACAATTCACTAAAAATGTTTTTTTTATTGGTCTTATGATGTATTCTAATTTTTTGAGATAGTGAATTGGTGGGTTTTTGTTAAATGTGAGCCAAAATCATCACAATTAAAAGAACCAAAGACTTAAACTACTTCAGTCTGTGTGCATTGAATTTATTTAATACACGAGTTTCACAATTTGAGTTGAATTACTGAAATAAATGAACTTTTCCACGACATTCTAATTTATTGAGATGCACCTGTATATATATATATATATATATATAAAAACCAGATACAATAGGGGCTTCCCACCTTCGGTGCTTGGCCCGTAAAT
Organism: Myxocyprinus asiaticus; assembly: GCF_019703515.2. NCBI lineage: Eukaryota > Metazoa > Chordata > Actinopteri > Cypriniformes > Catostomidae > Myxocyprinus > Myxocyprinus asiaticus. The sequence goes on along the minus strand of NC_059392.1, from coordinate 4,053,065 downwards.
ATAGAGATTTATAGTGAAATCCTTGTCCATCTCTCATCAGATCGATGACCAGAGGAGGACTCATAACTATGATGAGTTTATCTGCACCTTCATATCAATGCTGGCACAAGAAGGTAAAAGTCATTGTTGTTTTTCTCATTTTTCATTTCTTTTTCATTTTTTTTTTTCTCTTTTTCACCAGCGCCAATCTGAACTGAAATGTTTACTCATGTCATGTTTTTCTTTGTTTTGACTGATGTTTCCGAGCTGCTTTCAAATTTCTCGTCCACGTATATTCAGATATGGCGCTTTTCGATGTGTCGCATCAGGTTTGATGCAAATGACACCAAATTCCTCAAAGACAAGGGTTGTCATATGACCTGGAACGACATGAGAGTAAATGATGACAGAATTGTAATGTTTTAAACTATTCCTTTTATCAAATGTCTCTTCTTTGTGCTTTGTGGTCTTGCAGGGATGTTAGCAAGTCTGGTTGAGCAGAACATTTCCGTCCGTCGCCGACAGGGTGTGAGCATTGGCCGCCTCCACAAACAACGCAAACCGGACCGGCGAAAACGTTCACGACCGTACAAAGCCAGGCGCCAATGAAAACTCCAAAATCAAACAGCTTTGAACAGTCTCGACAGTTTGCCAACTAGTTCTGCCGACACTGAACAACAGAATAGGGCGATAAAGGACTCAACCTTGTCAAGATGTTGTCCAGGGACGAACAAAGTTACCAAACACCTCATAAACAGTGTTAGCGTTAATACAGATTCATACTGTTGCAACCAAGATTCCACCTTTGCATTTTCATTTTGAGATACTAACTCTTATTCTTTGAATCATTTTCATTTCAAACTTTGTACTATATTAAACAAAAAACAACATTAGTGCTTTGAGTGCTGGGGCTGGACTGATTCACGCTCAGAAATCCAAGGAATCATTGTAGCCAGACTTCCAAAGCATTCAATCTAGGTAATATATCAAAGTTTTTGCATTTCTGATTCCCTCAACAATGCAATGCAACTGAGCATTTTTGTCTTGTTCTCCAGTAAAAATATCTAAACCTTCTTAAAACACAATAGATTTACTTGAGAAGCAGAATGGCATAAGATATTAAGTCTTGTTTTCAGAGAAATCGAACAAAATGCTATAAGGTTTATGCTTGCTTTTTGCTAATGCGGTAAGAAAAAAACTTGATTCAAAGGAAAAACAGGTTTATTTTCCCCATTGGCAATTTTTTTTTAGATTTCTCTGAAAACAAGACTTAATATCTTATGCCATTCTGCTTGTCAAGTAATTGTTTCTTGCGTAAAGTATTAGACATTTTTGTTGAGAAAATAAGGCAAAAATACTCCGATTTTTAGCAGTGAAGGTGCTCGGTATCATGCTGGTTATAAATGATGTTACCAAATGGACCAATCGCCAATCAACATGGTATTCTAGAGGTGCATTTGTGTTGTTCACACTGAGAATGCATTTCTGTGATCAGCTATCAATTCTCAAGATATTTTTGTTCATAGGAATAAGAAACAAAAGATTGTGGTCTTGTACTGTACCTTTTGGATATTTTAAGGCTTGAGCTGGTTTGTGAATGTGTGTATGGTTCATTTTATACAAATGTGCAAATTATCAATGTCAGAAAAACAGACTGATCTCAGGAGGTTTGTTTTGTTGGCAAATAGACCTATGGGTTTTGTCTAAAGACATGGTCTGTCATTCTGTACATATGTATTTGTGTATCATCTGATGTCCATATAGGGCTTTCAGATTTCTAGACATTGAATAAATGTTTCAAATTACAATGGTGGTCTTCATTTCGTTCTCGTTATTGGTGGGGCATTATGGACTGGAGACTACACGGGTCTAAACACATGGTCATAACCTGTAGGATAAATGCGGCTGGGCTTTGTTGGCCTTATAGGCTTAAGCTTTGGGAAGTCGGATTCATTTTTGTGAATCGGTTTGTTTGGACAGTTCGTTTCATTAAACCGGTCTAAACACTTCCCCGTGCTGAATTGGACAGATTTTTGGAGTATCACAGTATTTTCACGATCAGGTCATATAGATTGCTTCAGATGGTGTATAGTATACTAACATTATTGTTAACATTGTTGTATATACATTTTAATAATGTTAACTAAATAGATAGGTAAAATTTGTCAAGACAAACTTTGATGTTGGCTTGACAAGGCATGGTCTAAAAGTTTAATAGTCATTTAAAAAAATGTTTGGAAAAGCAGATTAAAGGCCTTGTTTACATTAAAATTTGGATTTTAAATAGTCTAGGCCCATTTGAACATTTCATTCAAGTCTACGGGATTTTGGGGATTTTTTGATTGCCTGCTGTGCAAATTTTTTAAACTCTGATCGGTTATAAAAGTTAGAGCAACTGAGGTCAGAATAGTATGAAGGTCTGTGCCAAGTTTGGTGTATGAAGCTTAAACTCTAGGAGCAGTTACGGGGTGCGTTCAATTCCGAAGGCTCATCCCTAATCCCTTCAGAGGGTTTACCCTCCAGAGTGAGCGCTTCGGAGGATTGAAGGGTGTAGGGCTCAAAAATATCGGTAATTTGGAACGCACTTCAGCGTCATCTGTTCCAGCCAAAGGAGCCGCTGCCGTCACACAAAGACTTAATGAACATCACTTGCACCTTTTCAGAACTATTTACACATGATTTCACTAACTGCTTGCAGAATGCAAACTGAAAAGAAATGTTTAAAATCTTTATGAAAATATTAAGCTTCATGTTTAAAAAGTTGTTTTACTTATTTTAATAATACAAATAAACCAATAAACAAATGTAAAGTGCATTTATTAAATAAATAAAATGCAACTATGTATTATTATTTATATATATATATATATATATATTTTATTTTCTCCCCAATTTGGAATGCCCAATTCCCAATGCACTCTTAAGTCCTCGTGGTGGCGTAGTGAGTCGCCTCAATCCGGGTGGCGGAGGACGAATCTCAGTTGCCTCTGCGTCCGAGACAGTCAATCCGCGCATCTTATCACGTGGCTTGTTGAGCGCGTTACCTTGGAGACATAGTGTGTGTGGAGGCGTCATGCTATTCCCCA